>NW_027466114.1:130000-195000 GCF_046127955.1 Nelusetta ayraudi
TATTTAATCAGTGTCTTCCTATGGCACTTCCGTGGGTAGAAACTCGTCGTAGAGGTCACGTGCTGGGTGCTCGTCACCCCACCAACCACCTCGGGGAAGGTCTAACAGGAGAAGCTTGCTGGCAGAAATGATGCACTACAAGTGGATGTGACGCTCATGAGTGCGATGGATGAGGTAGAGCAATGCTCCAGAACCCGATTCAGACTACTCTCCCTCCACTTTTTTTGTTTTGTATGAGCGTTTAAAAAAAACAACATAATGATAATCGAATAAGCTTTAGTTTATTAATCAGAATTAAAACAAGTAGGTTTTGCCCTTACAAGGTTGTAGATTTGTTATAGATGAGTTCCTTTGTTGTAGTTTGGCGCTTGAAAAACTATATATGGGATGTACCATGACCTGAGGGATTTCCTCATCCCATCCCAGCTTGGTTCTGATGCTGAATGTGAATGTATCTTGCTGTACATCCCACTGAGCTCCAAGGGCCCTCTCCATAGGGAGCTGGTCTCTGTCAAGGTTAAGTGTTTTTACCTCTTTAGCTCTCTGCTCTTCAGGAATGGCGGCCAGCACCGAGCGATGATTGCTCACCCACTTATTGAGCTTAAATCCACCTCTACCGCACAGGTCTGTTAGCTGCTGGTACAGATGTATTGCTTGTTCCACCATGCTGACGGCCTTTAGACAATCATCCACGTAGAAATTTTGACCAACAGTGTTTATAACCTCGGCTGGGAAGTCATGCTGATTGTCGTCGAATGAAGCACAGCTTGGGGATGACACTGCCCCAAAGATGTGGACCAGCATCCTGAGCTCTTGTAGGTCCTTTGTAATGTCCCCATCTGGCAACCAGAGGAAGCGTAAGAAGTTTACATCCTGGTTGGAAACTCTTACTTGATGAAATGTTCCCTCAATGTCAGTCATGAATGCTACAGGGCCTTGGCGAAAACGAAGCAGCAAACCTAGCAGTGTACTTGTCAAATTGGGACCCTGCAGGAGCTCTTTATTTAATGATGTTCACTCACTTTCAATCTCACAGCCACTAAAAAACCTGATTGTGATTGAGAGGTCCTCAGCAGCCAATCACTGTTGGGAGTCCAGCCTTCAAACACTCCTCCTGAATCCAGAGTCACATCTGTGAGCATCTGGAACTTTGGCCCTGATCCTCCACACCACACAACTTGGTATGACAGCGCCACCTACCTGTATCCTTTCAGCAGCCAGTCCATCCTCTGACCCGTTTCCACTGTGGCCTGTTGTGTCATCTGGACCGGAGTCTGGATCATCAGTGTCCAGGTTCATGGAATGAGTCAGAGTGCCGCCGTCCTGTGATGTAATGATAGAGAATCTATTTATCTATTTATACTAATGTGCAGAACCACTAGAGTGTCATTTCTTCACTGCTGTCAGCAACAAGCATTTGGTGTCACACTGGTGTACAACACTTATGGGCTAATTAATAAGAAATGACATATTTATGAATCACCCGCAATGCCCAGATTGTTGCTGCTTATCTGCTGATATGAGCCGTCAACTGTTGCAATATAGAACCACGGGCAGGAAATTACAATTAGTGTAGAGTGTATTATAATTTAAAAGTTTACTTACGGTAGTTCTTTAAAGAATTTAGCAGGGATGGAACAGGCTAACGTGACGACGTCACCTGTAATACGGTAGGAGCTCAACCTGCTGTCACGGCGAAAACTCTGTGTTACATCCCGTCGAGGGGGACCGAGACACAATGTGTGGGACACCTTCCCCCACTCCCAAGCCTCATTAATTTTTCACTGCAGTTGGCAGTTTCAACAAAAAACATTTTATTAATCAGTAAATGAAATAAACAAAACAACTTAACCGGTGGGCAGCAAAGGCTTCAGGGTGGGCCCAGGCCAAAATAATAAACCAAACTCCAACTAGCTCGCCTTAAGAACTAACTAAAGAAAGAAAGAGAACCCAAATACAGAAAGGCTAACCTCCCTACATACTTAATAAACAGGAGAAAAGAGGGGACAAAGAAAATGGCAGCCCACCCCTACGGCTGCGTGCTCTAACACCATTTCAGAAGTGACTAACTGCAGAGTTGGGAGCGGAGGAGAGATGACCGTCAGGCTGGCTCGACTGCTCCTCCTTCTCAGCCGTGGCGCGTCCAATCAGCAGCCGACATCCAGGACCGCACCTGCAAGGCGTCATCCAATCTCTCACACACAGACACAAAGATAGAGGCACCTAGACCCACCTGTGGGTCATAACACCCCCTCCCTGAAGAACTAAACCCTATTAACATACCTACAAATAAAACTAAACAAGAAAAACCTCACTTCCCCCGAAATAAGAATTCCGCAGCTAGTCCACATGTACACGTGATAATGCACTTGCCAACACATTATCAACCCCCCTTCCTGTGGCAAATCTAGAGATTGAAGTCTTGTAAGAGCAGAGACCACCACATCTTCGAGGGCATTATGGTCTGTAAAAATCTGACCCCAAACATCAAGATGGGCACTGTCAGAAGGAGAGCCAAAGCTTTTTTCTGAACTTCCCAATATTGACTCTGTGTGCGTGCTGCTTACTTGTGGCATGTCCCTCTACTTTATGTCATGGTGCAAAACTGACGTACGGCGGGGGTGGTCAGAAAACAATAGTGGGTGGCTCTCAATTAATTTAACAATATCATGACGGGCTGATGCAGGCAAATGGGACAAAAACGAGCTTAAATTATTCATAATTTCAGAGTTTCCCAGGCGCGCCGAAGGAACACCGATTTTTTTTTTTTTTTTCAATGAGCCCTCCCTCCGCCAATGGGCACGGAGGGGGCGGAGCCCCAGGCGACACATTTTTCCGAGCAACGTAACGCCCGGTTCACACTGGACGGGGAAGCACCACGAAGCGCCGAGCGCTTCCATTCGGCGCCCACGTTAATCAATGTGGTGGTTCACAGTAGACGCGAACAAGCACGCGGCTCGCGGCATGCATTTGTTGTTTCGGCGTCTGCTCTATTTCGTGCGTGAGCCGCGAGTGATCCTCGTCTACAGTACAGGAAGTCGCTCAATAAAAACGAGAAAATCCGGTGAATTTTCAAAATAAACTAATTTCAAAATAAAAACCGAATGACAAATTCGATCATATATCATATTTGTATGTTATATTTGTCAGTACATTGTATCAGAGTGCGAGAGAGATTAAACACACACACACACACACACACACACACACACACACAGGAAGACTTGATCAAAATACGTCTGTTTGAGCCTAGAGATGCCAGTCAATGATCATTATGAAAGAGGTCTTGTCTTGAGATGGACACCTGAGTGCGTGTTTCTATTTATTTACACACACACACACACACACACACACACACACACACACACACAAAAGTAAGCTACGGGCTGGCTACGGGGCGAGGGGGGGCGATGATGAAAATGATTTTTTTTATTTATTTTTTTTTAAAGGAAAAAAAAAGAAGCTCAAGTGGGAGTGAAAAAAAAAAAAGCAGCTGAGCAGAAGCGCTTGTCGACCGTCGCGGAGCTGTTGTGAACCAGTTGGAGCCTCGCTCGCGAAATTCGTCGGCGCTCCGCTTCGCGGCGCTTCCGCTTCCATTAAAATGAATGGCACGAGCCGCGCGCCTGTTCGCGTCTGGTCTGAACCACTACATTCAGTGCCTTTACATGGCACTAGAGAAAATCGAATTATTGCCTTAGTCCGATTATGATCGGAGAACTCACGTGCGTGTAAACACCTTACTCCGATTATGATTGGAGTTTGAGAACTCCGATTGGAATCGGAGAACCCCGACTGAGACACCCAGATAATGCGATTGGAATTCAAATTTCTCTGCCATGTATACGCCTTAATCGGACTATTAACTGGACAATGCGAGTGCGCATGCGCCACGCCTCGCTCTCGCAACTCATGACCGCACAACTACGTCGTCTAACAAAACAGACGGCGCGAAACAACCTGCCAAACGCGAATAAGAATGTTGACATTTGGAGAGAGGATGAGACCGGGGCGATGCTTTCTCTTCTAAAAGAGATGGACATATTAAAATAACGCGCAACGGAGACCTTTTTAAAAAGGGTAGCGCAGCAAATGCAGGGCTCCGGCTTTGCGCACCCCTGAACAAATACGTATTCCTTCGTATTTATATTTCTACCTTTTCGTTCACATTTTTTGTAAGTTAGAAGAATTTTAACTTTGTAAATAAAAGCACAGCAAAGACATGTTTTCCTGATTTGTTTTTATTTTGGTAATTTCGCTGTTATTCTTCTGGAAGACACCGTTCCTTTGCAAAACCTGTACACAAACTCTCCCACCAGTCTGCTCCGAACCCAAATCCAACAAGAACGAGAGTTTGGGGTCTGTAGCGACGGCACAAAGCGTAGCATCGAAGTGTTGTTGTAGCCCTCCAACAGCAAACAACGTTCTTGTCTGCCTTTTAAAATAACCATGAGCACAAGAAATAGGGTACACCTTATCTGCAAAGCAAGTAACACGTACATTATGAACTATCGTTCCATATCATAATAGATTTAATATGTCAACTGAAAGCAGCTGACTGTATATATATACATATATATATATATATATATATATATACATATATATATATATATATATATATATATATATATATATATATATATATATATATATACATATATATATATATATATATACATATACATATGTATATATATATATATATATATATATATATATACATATATATATATATATATATATATACATATACATATATATATATATATGTATATATATATATATATATATATATACATATACATATATATATATATATGTATATATATATATATATATATATATATATATATATATATATATATATATATATATATATATATAGATAGATAGATAGATAGATAGATATATTAGTTAACCTCTGTCATTGAACTCCAAAACATACATGGTCAATATCCATATTATTATTATGTTGTTGTTTTTTTTTAAATGCTCATACAAAACAAAAAAAAAGTGTGACATCCACATGTAGTGCATTATTTTCGCCAGCAATCTTCCCATGTTACGACTGACTACATTGACCCATATTTTCCATATACTCACCTGAATCAGATGCCCTGCACATCCCCTGCAAGGGCCACGAGGGGTGACGCACAACCAGCACGTGACCTCTACCATGTGCTTCCACCCACGGAAGTGCCATGGGAGGACACGGCTTAAATAGTATGGCTTGTCCACCAGAAGGCTGTATTATGGTGTACATAATATAAAACTTCGGCCCAGTTCTGCTTGTATTGCAATGGTTGGTGTTCCTGAAGTTTCATTTTTCCCTTTTTCCCTTTTTCTTTTTTACATCCATGTTTGTGATGAAATAGTATTGTGAATCGCTAGCTCGCATCGCATGCTGGGAAACAGCGTCAATCAAGGAAGTTTTGGCTTCGCTGACACGGTCCTGAAGGGAAGTGGGTTTTAGTGCACTGGAACGGGATGAATGTGTTCAATCAAGCAGTACAAACCTGATTAATTGTCTTAATACTTCACTTGGAATGGCCATATTGTTTAGGATTAGAATTAGATGACAACTTGTTCACAATATTTGCAACGATTCAATTTGACCAGCAGGTGTCAGTAGAGGACGAAATTTCATGTTGACTATTTCCTAATGGAAGCGCTCTCTTTACGTTGGATTTTTCTCATAATTATTTGAAGTGTAGGCCTGTAGTTGATGAGGAATCACGGTGTGCTAACGCTACTCAAACAGCTTAGATGAAAAAAAGGGAGTGTGATTTGGGTTTGTGGTACATTATGACAATCTCGGACTTGCAAGACTGAGGCGACGCTTCAATTCCCATCAATGTGTATTATATATGTGTTATTTAGCTCATCTATTCTACATTTTAAATAGATCACATTTGACATCTGACCCACTGAACACTTACTATTGAACATATTTTTAAACTATGGGCTATTTAGTCTTGTTTTAGGATATAATATAATTCATTGCACAAACTGTCAGGCTAAGTATCAGAGCTATAGTCTACTACAATCAGTCGTGCCAAAAAAGAGACATTTTTACATCTTTATTTTTCATTTTTATTTTATTGTGTCAGCATTGAACCATACAAGCATGTAGTGTTGTCCAACAAAAATGCATGGCGAATCAAATCCCAAACAATCTATGAAACAATGAACACGTTTCCATTGCACTTCATTTTATTGAGCACTAGATGACCTCCTCGAGCACTGTGTCATTGAAGCCTCGAGTAATTAACCATTTTTTGAAACAAGTGTCGAAGCTTCAACAAAGCCTCGATCGGCCATCACTACCTACGGCTGCGTGCTCTAACACCATTTCAGAAGTGACTAACTGCAGAGTTGGGAGCGGAGGAGGGATGACCTTCAGGCTGGCTCGACTGCTCCTCCTTCTCAGCCATGGCGCGCAAGGACCGCACCTGCAAGGCGTCATCCACTGTCAGACACGCACACAGACACAAAGATAGAGGCACCTAGACCCACCCGTGGGTCATAACACTCCGTGTGGATCTTTTCACTCTGGCATTGAAAGGGGGTGCTAGCGCTAGCCGTTTGCTAAGCTATGTACAGACAGCACCACCGCTTGCCGAACCACATAGTCACACCGTTTATATACAACAACTCGTCATCAATATCTCTAAAGTAGAAGTCAAGAACTTTTTTCAAAAACGATAACTAACTCAAACTTTTTGGTGTGTTTATAAAAACAAACTAAAACAAACTTAAATTGAAGTCATATTTCACTTCGTTTACGTCTGTCAAATGAATATTTGCCCAGGAAAATCTTTTAGTTTTACGCAGCAGCACCTAAATGCACGTCGCGTTCTGTGACGTCACCCCTCTTTCACAGCAGTATGTTGACGCGCGACTCGCGGCGGGAAAGTCCGATATGCCACAGTAGTGAACATGTTTATTGAGACTGGGAAGTAGACACGAGTCAACAGTTTGACTCAGTTGACTCAAATATCCTGTGGCGATGAGAGTGGTTATGGCTATCTGATAAATCAAGATTTAATATTGGGAATTTAACAAAATGAAAAGGAACCGACAACGCCACCCTGGGAATTTCACCCAGGGAGTTCTACTAAACACAAAAGTAATAATTAGGCACACAGGTAAGTTCTACGAGGAAGGAGTAGGAGACGTGGTTCAGAATGTTTAAAATATCAAACCAACTTTTATTCAACATTTAAAAATAAAAGGAACAAACAGACCAACACTTAAAACGGAGCTACTGAGCTCCTTATTCTTGGTGTAGAAACTGAGGCTTACCGATGAGGGGGCCAAACGGGGGAGGAACCAAAGAAAACAAGGAACACCCCACTCACACGTGACACACCTGCAAAGAAAGTGAAGTGCAAAAAAAAAGAAGAAAACAACCACAATCCCGGGTCACAGCACGCGAAGGGGCCCACCACCCGGGACACCGCCACAACCAGCAGCTCTCAGCGACTACAAAAGAAAAGATAAACAGTTGGTTACAAAAAGTTCCCTAAAATCTGTCACATGTACTGAAATAGCAAGAAAAACAAACAAACAATGCACACACACACACACACACACACACACACACACACACACACACACACACACACACACACACACACACACACACACACACACACACACACACACACACACACACACACGTTCCCACCAACCACGCACACGCATACACGCACACACACCACTGTGGCTGGACCGGCGACTTGATAGTGTAACTGTTGTGTCGTAGACAGTAAATAAGTACGAGTAGTCGGGCGAATTCAGGAACACGTTTTTACTTAGTTTTCTTCTCAGGCTATTCACCAGCACAGTCTATATGTTAGATTGCCACCTCAAGGTGGAACACTGTCAATGCAGGCAAATACCACATATCCCCTTTTTTAAGAAAAACAAAGGATATCCATTATGGAACTCAAAGTTAATTTACCCATGCCCATATTACTTAACACGTTAAGTATAAACTGAAATTATACATTCACCTTTTTGCAATAGGGGAACTAAACAACTGTAACGTATTGCATTTATTTTTCTTTTAGTAAACTTGCTGGGCAAACTGGTTGAATGTGAGAAACAGAAATTGAAGAATATAGATTTATGCAAAATATTTAACAGAATGAAAACCACAGTACCAATCAGATAAACATTTCACACTCTCCCCCCAAACCTGCTAGGTTTCAAAATCACCCAACCAAACAGGCGGACGAATCTGCCTGCGACACCTCTGGGACCTGGCAGGTAGTTCAACAGGTGGAAGTGTCTGAGGGGGTACATAAATGTCCTCGGCCCGGACACCATCATTGTCTGAGGGGCCCGCACAAAAAGGAAAATTAGCACGAGACAGGTGTATGGCATTCCATACTTTCCCGTCAGAAAGTTCAAAGGTTGCAGGACCTCTCTGAGCAACCACCTGCAGGGGCCTTGTGTATCGAGAGTGTCCTTTCTTTATGATTCCAGGCTTTTTTACCCTGACATAGGACCCACACTGGAACTGGGGAGACTGTGCTCCTCGATGCTTATCGGTGTAGTGCTTGACTTTAGCTTGTTTCGGAACCACCCGGTCTTTCAACCCAGCACGGTGAACAGTAACAGGAGGAGAAGAAAAGTCTCTAATGTTCAACTTAGTGCGGAACGGGCGTCCATGAAGCAGTTCAGCAGGAGAGATTTGAGTCAGGGCGTGAGGAGTGGCACGATATGTAAAAAGGAAATTGGAAACAAAAGATTTCCAAGGTTGACCTTCTATGTCAGCAGTTTGTAAACAGTCCTTCAGAACCCTGTTCCATCTCTCTACTTCACCATTGCTTTGTGGGTAATAGATGGAACTGCGGCGGTGTGTAATGTCCCGAGCTGCTAGGAAAGCCTCAAACTCGGCAGACACAAATGAAGGGCCGTTGTCAGTCACCAACTCCATTGGATTACCTTCTCGACTGAAGACGGTAGACAGAAATGAAATTACAGTCGCAGATGAAACATTGGATGTGAATGCAACCTCGGGCCATTTGCTGCAATAATCCACCAAGGTAATAGCAAAACGGCAGTCTGGCGGAGCAGAGTGGAATGGGCCCACAATATCCATGGCCAGCTTCTCCCAGGCCGCATTGGGCAACGGCACTGGTTGCAGTGGGGCAGCTCGAGTTATTGCTGTCTTGTCATGCTGGGAACAAGTAGTGCAGGATCGAATGGCAGCTTCAACATCAGTGTCCATACCAGGCCACCAATAAAGCTCTCTCAGTCTTTGCTTAGTCCTGGCCATACCTTGGTGCGTATCATGGGCTAACTGAATGAGGCGTGGTCGCAAAGCCCAGGGAATCACAACTCTATGAGGACCTCTCACCAAAACCCCTTCCAGCTCAGCCAGTTCAGTCTGTATTCTGTAAAAGGGCAGCAGGGCAGGATCCAAGCCTTTGGCTGCACGGGGCCAGCCATTTCTGAGATGCATGAGCACTTTCTGCAGAACTGGGCAATCTTGGTAGGCGTTATGTAGCTGGTCAGTAGTAACAGCTGTCAGTTCCACAGTCACCATCGCAATTTCGTCCTCCTCCAACTCCTGCGGTTCAGAAGATGGCAGGGGTAGACGTGACAAACAATCTGCTACAACGTTTTCTCGACCAGGCTTGTACTCCACAGTGTAGTTGAAGCACATTAGACGAGCAGACCATCTTGAAATCCTCATACCTGCTCTTCCGAAGCCTTTTGTGGACAGCAGGGTGGTGAGAGGGCTATGGTCCGTTCGCAGGGTGAAATGCCTTCCCCAGAGGTATGTGCGCCAGCGTTCAGCCGACCACACACACGCCAGAGCCTCTTTTTCTATAATGGAATACTTTCTCTCGCACTCTGTGAGAGACCTGGATGCAAATGCGATAGTTTTTTCACAGTCACCATGCAGCTGAGTTAACACTGCACCTATCCCGTAGTCACAGGCATCTGTAGTGACCAGAGTTGGGAGAGCAGGGTCGAACAGTGTCAGTGCAGGACTTGAAGCAATCAATTCTTTTACACGAGAAAAAGCTACTTGGGCAGCATCAGTCCACGTAAATCCAGAATTCCCTCTGAGCAGCGCACAAAGAGGTTCCACAACAGAGGCATAACAGGGGATGAACTTGGAATACCAACCGGTGAGGCCCAGGAAGGACTGTAGGGCCGTAGCACCACGCAGAGGTGGAGCCTCTGTAATGGCAGTGACATGATCTGGGTTTGGACGGATGCCTGAAGCGGAAACAACGTGGCCCAAAAATGAAAGTTCATTTTGTCTGAACAAGCACTTCTCAGCATTCAGTTTTAGTCCATGGTCATTCAGTCGTTGCATCACAGCTTGAAGTCGAATCTCATGCAGTGCAGGGGTGTCAGCATACACAATTATGTCATCCAAGTAACACTGCACACCCTCCAAACCTGCGAGAATCTGAGACATCATCCTCTGAAATGCACTTGGGGCAGATGCCAGACCAAAAGGCACTTTCGTAAATCGAAAAAGTCCCTCATGAGTAATGAAAGCAGTGAGGTCCCGACTCTCTAGGTGAAGAGGTACTTGGTGATAGGCATTTTGAAGATCAATAGAGGAAAAGATCTTTGCTCCACGAAGCTCATGGAACACTTCCTCTATATGTGGCAGTGGGTGGCTGTCGATTACGACGGACTTGTTGGGCTCATGCAAGTCTGGACATATCCTGAGCCGGCCTGACTTTCGGTTCACCACCACAATTGATGACACCCACGGGGAGGAGTCGATTCGCTCAATAACACCATCCTGCTCAAGTCTTTTTAATTCCTGAGACACTGCATCACGTATGGCAAATGGCAGGCGACGTAACTTCTGCTGCACAGGCTGTATATCTGGTTTCACCATCACTTTATGTACAAATCCAGAAACTGTTCCAGTGCCTGATTTTCCTGCCACAGCAACTGTGTACTGCACTGAGATAGCAGGAGCTATAGTAGTAACGATGCCATCCCTTATCTCGAGTTGAAGAGCATTAAAAAGATCCATGCCTAAAATCGGTGTGCCTCTTAGAACAATATGAATGTACTCAGATGTGCTTTTTGTCATGAACTTTACTAAAAGTTCCAAACAACCAAGAACAGAAATTGGTTCCCTTGTGTAAGTAGCCAGATTTTTTCTGGGACTCAGGAGAGGTGTATGGCTAAAATGGGTTTCATACAGGTGCTCTGGAAGAATGGAAACACCTGAGCCAGTATCCACAATCAGGTCAACAGTAACTGGAGAGCCAACAGCAGCCATCAAGGAAACTGTGCATGACAACTTACTGCTTCTTGTATTAGTGTCATTCTCGTCCACCAGCAGCACTGTGACATTTTCACCAGAAACTTCTCCCACGCTGCGAGAAGCATCTCTGCTTTTACACACCCTGGCAAAATGTCCATGCTTAGTGCACAGTCTGCAAGTAGCTGATTTAGCTGGGCACTTGGGGTGATTTGCAACATGTGATGACGAACCACATCTGTAGCAAGTCTTACCAGCAACCTTCTGTCCAACACAGAGAGTAGCAGCTGCCGTCTGTGGCGGCTTGCAATGATAGCTGGAATACCTTTGCTGCTTCTGTCTCCCGCCACGAAAAGTAGTTCCACGGACAACGCCGACGACCGACTCCGCTCCTCCACCTGAGGAAGCGATCGTCTTTGCTTCAGCAGCAGCATTCTCGATCTGGGCAGAAATCCTCAGTGCCTTATCCAGGGTTAACGAATCCTCCAGCAACAGGCGTTCTCTGATCCGTGCATTTGACGTCTTCTCCACAATCTGGTCCCGAATCATGTCTTCAGATAAAGCGCCGAACTCACATGTCGTAACGAGCTCCCGAAGAGTCGCTGCGTACTGAGCCGTAGATTCGCCGGCACGTTGGGCTCTCTGGCGAAACTTATTCCGCTTCGCGACAACATTCAATTTCGGCACAAAAAAATCCTTCAAAGCTTTCAGTGCATCATCGTATGAATCACCGATCGCTGGCAGCGTGTAGAAAATGCGCTGTGCTTCCGCGCCGACCGTGTGAATTAGCAGTGCACGTTTTCTCTTGTCTTCGATTCTGTCGGCCAGAGCTAGCACGTAGTTGTCAAACATGCGAAGCCACGTCTCAAAGGGTACCGTAGGCTCACCCGGGTTTTGCAAAAACGCCGGAGGTGGCGAAATCCCATACAGAGCCATCCTCGTCGCCAATATGTTGTGTCGTAGACAGCAAATAAGTACGAGTAGTCGGGCGAATTCAGGAACACGTTTTTACTTAGTTTTCTTCTCAGGCTATTCACCAGCACAGTCTATATGTTAGATTGCCACCTCAAGGTGGAACACTGTCAATGCAGGCAAATACCACAGTAACGTCTGCTGTCTGAGGGTCAGCAGTGGCGACGTAAGCAAACGAAGAAAAACACAACGAGAACGGAAAAACAACAAGTAAAACCAAGGCGGGACGGAAGCAACATGCACCGTCCACCGTCTGTACGGGGCGGCTAGCACAATCAAGTGCGGGCGAAGCGGTAGTGTTCCTGCACTTATCTTATAGGACCGAGTTTTGGGCCACAGGTCTTGATCACCAAGCGTCCTCCAGGTGAGGAGAACAACGAGGAGACTCTGCGCAGCTTTGTGCTCGCAGGCGGCTGTAGGGTGCCGGTGAGGTGTTCAGGAAGCACTGTAAAAAGAACGGACAGGTGAGGTATTACGTACCTATGCTAATAAGCCATAATAATTTAAATGCTAAAATGTCCGCACCTGATCCTCTTAAAACTCGGGCACACAAAGCAGATGTTCAGTGTCCCATTGACCACAATGGACCACTAAACGAAGCTTTTAAGAAAAATGCGAAATGAAGCCACTGAGAGCTAAAACAACATGCAAACAATGCCACAGTGCAGCTTTTCTCAAACGGGTCAATTTTGAAATCATTTTAATCAACTCTGTCTTCATTGATCAGAAGGTTTTTGCAGATTTGGAATTAAAACATTTTAACTGCAGGAATCATAAAATCATCTCATCAGTGACGTTTATAGAGCCATTAAAAAATTGAATATGTGCTGAACAGACAAACGGAGGTGTAAGAGGCCTGTGTGACCAGCAGGGGGCAGCAGAGGACCGACAGCCGCAAGTTCCTCCTCAGAGAGGCCTGAGAAGGTTCTGCACCTTCAGCTCCTCCAGGAGGTCCTCAGCAAAGTGTCAGAGTTTGTTGTTTTTTTTTACCTCGGTCGGCAGAGTCAAAGTATTAAACTTGTAGCCAGGGGGCGCTGCAGCTCACTCAACACCTACAAGGTTTGAAAAGGATATTGAGTGGAATTCATCTGGAATGAAAAGAAAAGCACAACTACAGTAGAAAAACTGAACACAAAGACGCACAAAGTTTGAACTACACACTGATTTTCTTCTTCTGTTGATTCAAATGAATTTGACATAAATAATATCTGAAAAAATAGAAACCAAATGTTAAATTTCGACATTTAAAAAATGGACAGATTCATTTACACCCAGTAAGATAAGAAGATATTTAGCTCTCAGCCAATTAGAGCTGCTGCTCCTGTGTGTGTGTGTGTGTGTGCGTGCGTGCGCGCGTGCGTGCGTGTGTGTGTGTGTGTGTGTGTGTGTGTGTGTGTGTGTGTGTGTGTGTGTGGATGTGGTGGTGTGTGTACCTGAATGTGGGAGTGGGGGTGTTTAAGTACGTCACTGGAAGTAGGCTGCCAATTAGTGCGGCCTCCGAGGCCGCAACCGCCCCACGCCAGCGACAAGCCCAGGGCGGGGGGGCCCGGACACGGCACACCCGCCGCAATGCCGGCCAGGAAGAGGCCCGAAGCAGCAGGCCCCCGGACCGGAGGGCACCCGCCCCACGAGCCAGGGCAAGATGACAGGGAGGCAGATACCCCAAGGAGAAGGGACACCACCCGGGGCGAACAGACAGCAGAGCCCGGCCCCCGGACGGGGGCCCCCCAGGGCAAGCGAGACCAGACTCATCCCCATGACAGGACCCAGCCCCTTCACCCACCGGGAGGATCGGTCCCCAAGGCAGGCCCGGGCACCCAGAGGCCCCCCCCTACGCAACCAGTATGGCGCATCGCCGCAAGTGGCGAGGTCCCCATAGGCCCAGCCGGTCTCGCACCCCAGGGGCACCGGACTGCACAGGGCCCATCCAGGGTGGGAAAGATGTCGGATCCTGCCCCCGCTAGCAGGCCGACCCCACTGTGTGTAGGGGTGTCAGTGTGAGCAGGTCTGAGAGGCGGTCATGCCTATCTGAAACATCCGCTGTCCAGTGTCGTGGATCCTGTGGAGTACTTTAAAATGTATTAATTGTAGAATAGGTCGTTTTATCAGTGAAAAGGTGTTCAGGCAGATTGTTCTCCAGAAATTAGAGTGAGGCTGGAGAGACAGGTCTCTTTCCCACTTAACAATTGGGATAGAAATATTGCAATCTGTATTTGTAAGCAACTCACTCCAATAGAACTGCACTCGTCCTTCTCTGACATTACATTGGATCACAATGACCAAACAACACAACAAAGACAATGATGCCACTGTGCTGCCACATCCAGACTCTGTGTAGGTCTGTAGGCCTCTTGGACCTTCATGTGAACCACTGCGTGTTGACTGGAGGTGAAACATGACTGACTGCTGTCCTCCTACCTGGACAATGCAATCTCACTTTCAATCTCACAGCCACTAAAAAACCTGATTGTGATTGAGAGGTCCTCAGCAGCCAATCACTGTTGGGAGTCCAGCCTTCAAACACTCCTCCTGAATCCACAGTCACATCTGTGAGCATCTGGAACTTTGGCCCCGATCCTCCACACCACACAACTTGGGATGACAGCGCCACCTACCTGTATACTTTCAGCAGCCAGTCCCATGTTCTGACCCGTTTCCACTGTGGCCTGTTGGCTCATCTGGTCCAAAGTCTGGATCATCAGTGTCCAGGTTCATGGAATGAGTCAGTGTGCCGCTGTCCTGTGATGTCATGATAGAGAATCACTCTATTTATACTAATGTGCAGAACCACTGGAGTGTGGAAGCAGACAGTTACCATAATCCAAATGAAAAAGCAACAGCAGAAATGCTTTTTCATTTTAAGAACGTGGCTGCATTATTTGACTCATAAAAAAAATCGTTAATAAATAATCCAAACTGCATTTTCATTTTCTTATTCATGACTGCTCATTCTTGTACTTAATTCAAATGAAGGAAAACACATTTGAGATTTAATTTTCAAAACATGCACCAGCAAAGAGTTACCAAAATTCAATATGAAATGTAAAATTCAAAAATGAAAAAGCAATAGCAGAATGCTTTTTCATTTTAAGAACGAAGCTGCATTATTTGACTCATAATTAAAATCATTAATAAATATTCCTATATGCATTTTCATTTTCTTATTCGTGTCGCACCTTTTATGACACAATCAAAAAGAAAACTGAGGGCATTGCTTTTTAATTTTCGTGGTCCTGCCCTGCACAAGAGTTACCACAACTCGAAAACGAAATCGCAATCTCAAAGTTTGATTGTGTCATAAAAGGTGCGACACGAATAAGAAAATGAAAATGCATATAGGAATATTTATTAATGATTTTAATTATGAGTCAAATAATGCAGCTTCGTTCTTATAATGAAAAAGCATTTCTGTTATTATATTCTTATTTTAATTTGGATAATGGTAACTGCTTCCATATAAAACAAATACATCCATAAATATATACAATGTGAGAATTGTTTCTTGCAAGAGCTGTACTTCAACCCATGACCATCGATAAAAGTGTACACATCAAATCGTAAACAATCTGCTGCAACCTGAATTTCCACTTCTGTGTCTATAAACCAGTCACAGCTTGACTGATGGCTCTGAAGAAGCAGTTTCCATCAGCCTCTACATTCTCATTTGTACACGGCGAACCTAATGGGCCTTTGCAATCAGAAATTGGAAAACTTGCACGGTCCAAATGAATCTTCAAGTTTTTGCAAAGGTCTAAACAAACATCAACATCAAGGGGAGAGAAGTTACACTCTTCATTGGTCACAGCACTGACAAACTCTACGTCAGAATTATCCATGTCAAAGTGAGGAGTTTTGCTCTTCTGAAGTGACTCACTGTTGCCAGCTGGTGCTGGAATTTTAAACCGTGACCGGTTTCGCCTTGATGAAAAGAACCATGCAGAACCTTGGCTAATCTAATACCAGTGCCATGATCTGCCACTGCATCTTCACTAGTACTAACTGATGATGGATCACAAATCACATGTGCGAGGCGTAGAACGAGCGGAGCAGTCAGAGGCAACAGAAGAAGAAAGAAAAGCCTCCTTAGCTTAGTTGATCTTCTGTGTTGCCTCCTGGACGGTGCTGGCCTCCTCTGGCTTGGTGCTGGCAACCACGGGAGCCACAGGAACCACGGGCACAGCTCTGGTCATCTGTGGCGTCGCCTCCACCTGATTAAAATAAGAAAGATGTGATTTTATGCCAATGAACATAGAAAGGAAAACACTAGGCTTTACACGATCACGATTTTTGTGCCGATCACCGATCAGTGAGTTTAAATAAACCGATCACCGATCACCGATCCGATCACGTTAGGGGCAATAAATACTTGTTTCTGTACACCCCTTGCCTTCTCACGAGCACCGTCTAAAGTTGTTTGCTTTAGCATCCGTTTCAGAGTTTGCTTTTCTTTTTCTTTCTCCGCGCTGCGTTTCTTAAACTCGACATGCTCCTCCGTGTGTATCTTTTCCAAGTGCCTGATTAAATTTGTGGTGTTGAAATTTTTTGCCAAAGTTCCCCCGCGAGGTACTGTAGCGTTGCATATATTGCAGATTCAAAGAAACTTTATTGTCCGTCACAAAGCGACAGTAATCAAAACAGGAAGAGGCACGAAGACGAAAATGAAGGTTTTTGAATCATGAATCATTAGCTCTCGGTGTTATGCCCCGGCCTAGGGGGAACCAGGACACAACATAAAGGCTCCCCCCCTTCTCCCAGCTCTCAAATTAGACAAAGGTGCTTCGTCCACAGGATGGTTTTTATTAAACGTCACCATCATTGCACTGGCGTCAGGGAGGGCATGGCCAAAACAACAAACAAAATGGCTCTCTTATGGATCTTACCTATGAAGAAAACAATCAAATAAATGACAGTCAAACTAACCTCCTTAAATAAAACACAGGAGAAAAGGGTCACAACACAAATGGCTTCCCTCCCCTAAGGGCTACGTGGACACAAAGGGAACTGAAATAGATTACAAAACAGAATTGATGGCTGAACACAGAATGCTGCTGCTGCTGCGGCACATGGCCTCTGGTTGGGAGCTGGGAGAAGGACAAAGAGACCGAGGTGTTGAAGTCCTCCTCCTTAAATATTGGCACCAGCCAATCACCTTTCCGCACCTGGAACAAGCAAAAAAAAAGGGAACACAGGATCTACTGCGCCATCTAGTGCCCAAACGGACACACAGCAGACAAAAGGAACTGACAACAATGTAAACCCAAATCTATACATTTACATAACACTCGGATACAAACAAATAAACATGTCGATGCTGTGAAACTACTTTGGAGGAAATGAGACAGATTAAAAAAGTTTCAACACGACCATGACGTCATTGATCGGCAATTCATGACATGACGCCCGATCATGAACGTTTCTAAAAATGCCAAATATCGGCCGATCCGATACAGCCGATAAGATCGGTGTAAAGCCTAGAAAACACACACAGGTGATGAAGTGGAAATGAATAAGTACAAACCTGCTGCACTGCTGTGACATTGCTGGAGGCAGACTCAGTCATGTGGACAGTTGAACGTGTTGCCCACACCTGCAAATACAAGGACACAAAGTAACGTTTAAAGAACTGCATTTATTGTCCTATCACAAAGATGCAAACAATGAAATACACATATCCCAAATACCAACATGTCACTTGTTTGTTTTGGTTTTTGAGGCAACGCGTGCTGATCGACGTCTCAGGCTGGACATCTGGAAGAACATAAAGAAATTAATTCATAAACAAAGTAACACACTAATTAAACTGTACATGTACTGTACATATGTGATCTTGTGTTGATAATAGGGGTGGGGCGATACGGCTAACCCACGATTCGATACTGTGACGGTATTTGGCCCACGATAATGACAACATCACGACACACGATATCTTCGATATCTTCGAAATTTTGCAGACGATATGTGACTGAAAAAGAAAAAAATACCCATAAAAAGGAAAATGCCTGTGATCTTGCATTTATTCCAAAACTTTGCATGCATGCAAACATGCATTATGTACAAAAAAAACGTGCACTGCACAAGCAAACATATTAAAGTGCATGAACATTAATAACTTTCATGTAAACAAGGACAGTGCTTTCTGGTAATGTAAAGTCAGTAGCAACTTGTCTTATCTCAACTTGGGGACTTGGGATATACAAACCGACGGGAAGATGAAAGAGGGAAAAAAATCCTTTCACTGCCCCGATTCTGAAAATCAATAAAAAAAAATGATGCAGACAAGATAAATAAATAAATAACCGCGTCCCCGAAATATACGGGACAAAGTGAAGTGCGTCCCCCATCAGTTCATTGCGGGACAGGCTTTTTAGTTGCCAAATATGGGACAATCGCGTATTTTACGGGAGGGTTGGCAACCCTATCTAGACCACAGACGGAAATTAAATGAGGTTTTGTCATTTTCCATAAAAAACGGGACAAATTGTGTCCCGGGAGAGATTTTATCTTTCCCGGGACAGGTGGACAGGTGGTGTTTGGAAAAAAATATTGATATTTGCCGTCAGTGTATCGATTATTTATTGCGACAGAAAGCACAACAATATATTGCAATATTGTTTTTTTTTTCACCCACCCCTAGTTGATAAGTGTATGAATAATTGTGTGAATGTTACTGTGGCAGCTGGGGAAACCCTGCCAGATGACTCCACGATGGTCTCCATGTGGTCCAGCAGCACAGCCTCACTGAACCACACGGGATTGGACGGGATGTCTGTGTGAAATGCAGTCTCAACAGCTGTTGGTACTGTCTATAAAAAAAAGAGGAGAGAAAATCAGAGTCAACTTAGGATAAGTGTTCATTTTTAAAATAAAAAGTTGCACTGTTTGACAAATACACGATTGGGGGGGGGGAAAAAAGAGGGATGAACAGGTTACCTCAACCTCCTGTCCAACAAGAGTCCATTCAGGAGCAGGTCCATACACTGGCATGTAGACAGGACCTGTCACAACCACTCTGGGAGACACCCTGGGTGATGACTGGTTGTGGCACAACACCCCTGGCCTAGGTGAAGGGGCTGCGAGCTGATGGAGCATGCAGCATGCAGACGCTCCACCAAAATCAGTCCTGAGGTGCACCTAAACAGAAAACAACATGTTAACACATATTTGTCATATCAAATGAAGAGCAATTAAGGCTGAAGAAGGAAGAAACTTACACCATCATAACACCACCATGTACAGCTGACGAAGGGGGAGGTGATCGGCCATATACACAAATGTTACACCTGGAAGAAGTGTCACATAATCAATTATGTAATCACACAATTCTAAGAAATATCTGTTAGCACAGTGTCACTGAAGAGAAAAGAATACAACAAAAATATGTATTTTACACACCCATGCGTGCAGCAACACGATGATATACTTGACGTAGCGCTGTTTGTAGTTCTGGCTTGACAGTCAGGCGGGGTGGAAAGTCAAGCACAAACACCTACAAAATAGTTGTATATAAAAAAAAACAACCAAACAAACATAAAAATGCAAAATAAATTCATGAATATTCTTGTTATTGAACTATGGATCATGGAATTACTTGATATTGATAAAACAAAGTGGCGATGACATTCATGTGTTCAAATTTGTTTGTCACAGCAGATAAACAAACCTTGGGCCAGCGGTCCAACACAGTTGCCAGTAGCGCAGCAAAATCCTGGGCGGAGTCTGTTACAAGCCTGTGTTCAAGGTTGTTGCCCGGGGCGAGAACACAAAACCATCCACAAGTGGACAGAGATGTGAGTCTCCCACCACCAGAACAAAAACATAAAGAAACTCGTGGCTTGACAAAATCACGACCCATACCTTCTTGTCTGGTTGCTGGGCCTTAAGAACGAACTTGCACTGTTTTGTCAGTCAGGAGCAAAACGGGCCATCTTCGCACCCAGGTCACTGACCAGTACCGCGCCCTGTGTAAATTGACAAAAAAGAAAAATCTAAATATGTTTTTGTAAGATTTATTTGGAATACAACATAACAACACAGGCAGAACATGAAATCATGAACGTGGAAGTACTCACGACGTTCAAAGTCCTTCCGAGGTGGAAAAGGTGTCCAATCCCGTTTTTGCTCCAGGCGTCGTTTCATGGCCAGAGAGCGACGGAATGCCTTGGTGTTCGGCATCTGAACAATGAAATGAAAGCTTGTGTCATTTTCAATGAAGGACAATGATAACACAAGTTTACAGAAAAAAGTGATGTTTTCTCACACACGACATCAAAACACAGAAAGGTTTCTGTACCTTTGCAGCTGGAGACAATGAGCTTAAATCAAAAAAAGCAAAAGAAAATGTGTATGTGTACTCTTGGACCCTAACCCTAATGCCATACAAGTCTATGGGGTGAAATTTCAACTTTGTCCTACAGATATGGGGCCACTTGCTTTTTCATCAGGAGCCCCCAAGAAGCGCCCACGCCAAATTTGGGGCTTCTAGTACTTGAGGAACCCCGAAACCCTAACCCTAATTTCAGCGAAGCCTAACCCTAACCCTAGTTTCAGCCTTATTGTTAACCCTAATTCAATGCAAGTCTATGGGGTGAATTTTCAACTTTGTCCTAGAGACATGGGGCCACTTGCTTTTTCATCAGGAGCCCCCAAGAAGCGCCCACGCCAAATTTGGGGCTTCTAGTACTTGAGGAACCCCGAAACCCTAAACCTAATTTCAGCTAACCCTAACCCTAACCCTAGTTTCAGCCTTATTGTTAACCCTAATTCAATGCAAGTCTATGGGGTGAATTTTCAACTTTGTCCTAGAGACATGGGGCCACTTGCTTTTTCATCAGGAGCCCCCAAGAAGTGCCCACGCTAGATTTGGGGCTTCTAGCCAATGAGGAAAAATTTGGAGCAGACACGACAGGGTTACAGCTGAGAAGGCACTTAAGATCCTCAAAGGACTGTTGCCACTCACTAGACCAAACAAATGGTTTCAATGGACTGGTTAATTCTTCTCTCGTGGCCGGCAGCTCCACTGCCTTAGTGCTGGAGATGAACGCTCAGGGGTGCCGCCAGGAATTTTGGGCCCCCTGAAAAAAAACAAAAACAAATGGGCCTCCTTTGCGCAGCGCTTGTCAAAAGCTTCACATCACTCAAAAAATACAGTATAGTTCAATAATAGTGCTTGAGTCCATCTTTGACAGTGTCAATGTGTTTTTATTGTGAATTCTCCTAAAAAGCAAACTCTTAACATTGATGAATGATTCATGAAAAAAACACTTGATGTTTCTCGGACAAAGTTGAGCTTTGACCTTCATAGACTTGCACTGCATTAGGGTTTAGCGATAAGGCTGGAATTAGAGTGAGGGTTTTGGGGTTCCTCATGGGCTAGAAGCCCCAAATTTGGCATGGGTGTGTCCAGGAGGATCCTGATGAACCTGAAAGTGGCCCCATGTCTCTAGGACAAATTTGACCTTTGACCTCCATAGACTTGCATTGAATTAGGGTTAACGGTAAGGCTGAAACTAGGGTTAGCTGAAATTAGGTTTAGGGTTTTGGGGTTCCTCAAGAACTAGAAGCCCCAAATTTGGCGTGTGCGCTTCTTGGGGGCTCCTGATGAAAAAGCAAGTGGCCCCATGTCTCTAGGACAAAGTTGACCACTGACCCTCATAGACTTGTATGGCATTAGGGTTAGCGATAAGGCTGGAATTAGAGTGAGGGTTTTGGGGTTCCTCATGGGCTTGAAGCCCCAAATTTGGTGTGGGTGTGTCCAGGAGGATCCTGATGAACCTGAAAGTGGCCCCATGTCCCTATGACAAAGTTGACCTTTGACCCTCATAGACTTGTATGGCATTAGGGTTATCGATAAGCGATACAAACCTGGTGAGTTTAAGACTTAGTGACTCTACGTACATGAATGTATGGGGTACCCCGTCCTTACTTTGTTCCAACCTTCCCTCCACAAACCTGGCTGTCCAGTGCAGAAGTCAAAGTGAGAGAGAGAACAAAGAAGGAGGAGGGCCTGTGACGCCGCTGCTGATTGGCTCGTTGGTCGGTTGAATGAGCCAATTCTAGAGCTCCCCTCGGTGTCCACACACTGCAAAATATATCTAAGAAATAAACACTTAAATTGAGAAAGAACAGGCTAGAAACAAGTCAAATTATCTGCCAATGCAGTAAGATATTTAGACTTGGTAAGATTTCTTAAAATAAGACGATATATCTAGGCATTTGAAGAATGGAAAAACTCTTGAAATAAACAGTAAAGCACTCATTCCAAGGACTGTACTAAGTCAAATAAACTTGATATTAGCTTCTCAATTCTTTTTTCACGTTTGCTTCTTTCTTAATTTGAATGAAAATATCTTAAAACCAGACCTACTAACAGTGCAATTTTTCTTAATTTAAGTGTTCACAATATTAGCTTTTTTTTCTCAAAATGAGACAAAGCATCCACCCCCCCTACACCCATCCCCCCCAAAAAAAAGATAATTCAGCAAACAGAATTAATATTGTCAACAACTATTTATTCACTTAAATTGCTGACAGTGCCTTCACTGCCTTGTAATAAAAACGTCACTAAGGCATTGCATCTTAAAACAATCTCAAGCAATCATTTCTAGAACGCAAGTAATGTTGTGTTGTTACAATATTCACCGTCATCATTATTGAATATTGATTCAGATTCCCTGACACAAAAAAAAACAAAAACAGTATGGGGACAGCATATAGTGTTGTGTTCCTATCACCACTGATAACATGTTTGTTCCAACAGACTCCCACCCACCCTCAAGTTACAACTACCAGGGGAGTGTATCACTACCTATGCCTAGTACACAGCTCTACTCCCCAATAAAATCTTTCCATTCTGCCATGGTCTTTTTTGTATGAGGCTGTGGTGTCTCACTCATGGATAGTATCCTGTAGCACTTCTGTCTGAATGACAGAGAGAAGGGTTGCCACACACTTTTGGATATGTGAGGTGCAGGGCATAGTAGTAATCCATCAGATGAAGCAGACCGTCACTCAAGTCTTCCTTGGCAAGCGTGGTGGTGGGAGTGGCTCCAAGCCAGATGAGACAGCGGGTCCCATCAAACAGCAACACAGGGGTGCAGAAAGACCTCTTCTGCGAGTACATTGTGGGATCTTCAGTTGGCTAAAGAAAAAGAAGAAGGAAACGCCACATCCATGCATGGAACTATGAAGTGTTGAATGTGAGAAAATGCAAACAAACTTTCACCTGAATGACATGAAGCAGTGCCTCACTGGCATGTCCCACTCACCTACATCCAGCGTTATGCGTGGCTTCATCACTTCATTTTTTTTCCAAACACCATAAAATTACACATTGGTGCAGAAGTCTTCCCATCTCTTTTTTTAGTTCATCAATGAATTTTCTGTTGCCCTTATCCAGAATGCGCCGCAGCTCATTCATCGCCTATAATGCAAGTCAGTGTTAAAATCTGCAAAAATGCTTGCTTTTCATCATAAACCAAAACAAGTTAATCACTTACACGATAAAGATCCTTGACACATGGATATGCATCCGGGATCTTTGTTGGCCTTGTCCTGTTCTTTCAGAACATCACTATCAATGAAGGATCTTCTTGCTTGAAACTGCAGGTCAAGAATTTGGGAGACAGCATCTTGGTTGGGTTTTGGTTTCTTGTACAGCTCCTGCAGGGTCTGATAATGTCTGGCCTGTGCTGTCAGACCATCTTTGGCTGATGAAATGGAGGAGACAAATCAGTAAATCAGTCAAATGGATGCAGAATGAAGACACAGTTCCTGGCTTCATTCGGTGCAGTCTTGTCTGGTACGGTGGAATTCTCAGCCGAGAGGAAACCAGATCCAAAACATTATGAACAAGAGAGAAACAATAGACCCAATTAGGAAAAAAGAAAAAAAAAAGTGTTATGCTCGATGTTTTCAGAGCAAAGTAGGTAACCAATCACATCTACACTAATAAGGGCCCAAATCCGTTTCCTCCTGAGAAAGTGTTCTGGTCCAGGAAAAAGGTCTCTCAAATCATCACGACTGAGGGTGTGGAGCAAGACTTCATCGATGTTGGCAGCTATAAAGACAGTCCAATCATTAACAAACCTTTTACACTTAACAACTCATACATTTTTTCACTAATGAATTTAATTCAACTTGACAAGTCAAACCAAGTTTGTTTTGTGCCAATTTCTGTTATCAGAATTAATTGTAAATGCAATTTAGTTTAGACATTTTGTCTCAAATTTGTAAAATACTTCTTTTTGAAATCAGTGTCAGCATACAGTTATTTTAATTACTTAGCGGACAAATCACAGTAATGGAAATTTTTTCATACCTACACATGACATACCATTTAAAATTGATACTGTGACATCATCCAGCTCATCCATTATTGGCCCCGGTTTGGATGTCCATTTCATTTCTCCTCAATCTGGCAGGGAAAAAAAAATCATCATATTAAGGTCACAATTAGGACAAGCTAGCCTTCCGACTCAAGATCCGTTTTTTTACAATGCCCATCTGCCATGGATCCCAAAGTTCCCATGCAATTAAAAGTTGTGACACCTTAGCTGAATGATAACCCTAGACAGCTCAACGGATTGCTAGTCATACAGACAACAATCAAAATTGGAGTGAAACTTGTAACCACAATGCCTGCAACATGGTGGTACTTATGGTAATAATCATCAAATACCAGTGTTCTTCGTGACCAAATGACAACATCTGATAGGATTGTGCCACCTTGAACTGCAATCAACTTAAATTTTGATAAAAACAAGCAAATTGTACCTAAACTACATCTTCAATCAATCCAATTTGAGCACCCTCTACCCCATAAACTGAAGATACTGCAATACAAACTTGGTAGTACAGTATTTCGTCATGCCACATATAACTAGGAATGCTAATTGCTTGTTCACATGACTAGAATTGCAGTACATCAATCCAATACAAAATACACACTTGTGACACTTGTCATCAAGCTCATAAATCCATCGAGTCGAGATGAGCACGTGCACGGAGTCGGACTCCGTGAGTTCACATAAACAGAGCATTGCGTTTGCATAAATTATGCGCGGCTATCGAGCTAGAAGCCGAGTCCGATTTGGTGCACACAACCACACTATAATGCCTCTCAATGTCCTAACCCATGCCACGCAACACAAACGTGAAGGACCGATTTGAGTTTCTCACGGGACCAGCAGTGAAGTCACAACCGTCGCCCCAAATGAAATGTCGCAGCAGGAGCCTGAGGATTTTCTCAGTCAACATGCTGATCATCAGGTAACGTAATGTTGGCTTCCTTGACGACATTAGACAACTCCCTGTTTATATTTTATCCATATTTTAGTACAAAGCCTCCTTGTTTTCTGATCTGCTCCTGTTTGACTTGTTCGGTTTTTGTTTTGACATTATGCTGTTAGTGTTTATTTCAAATTAACAAGAAGTACCGGTACAGATAGTAGGAACTTAATATAACACTTGCGTCAAACAAAGAATAACTAACTGTATATATCATGTCTACAGGAAGGAGCTGGTACATTAAGTGAGAATATTCAAGAATATTAAGAGAAGATATATTCAAGGTTGTCCTGAGGTCAACTGTACCAACCATTGCCAGAGCTTATGGAGCAATTTGATGTTATTGTACAGTAAAAATGGAATATTGGAGCTGTCGCAAAACAAAACAAAAAGCCAACTTTAAGGCTTATTATCTCCAAAATGATATAGTAATCAATCAAATTTAGAAATCAAATGTTTCTAAATGTCAAGTCAGTAATGTCAAGTCAGTGCTTGATGTGTCATCAGCAGGCGTCGGCGTCAATAATGGGGCATCGGCGGGTTTCAGGGCGGAATCGCCAGGCGTTGGGAAGCGTTGGCGGGTGTCGGGGGCTCGTGGCCAGGTGGCGGACGTCACAGGAGGCAGTGGCCAGGTGGGCTCAGTCCCGCAAACGCTGCTTACAGCTTTAATTTTGTATTGCTTTGATAACATTGTTTAAGTTGAGTTTAAATTTACACTATTTTTTTTTTCTTAGCTGCTAATTGTTCAAAAACGCTGATGTTAAAAGTGTGTTTGCACAGTAAATGTTATGGCACTTTAATTCATATGGCAGTACATTTAAAATAACTGGCCGTCAAGTTCCAGGAACTGACAAACTGCACTGAGTTGAGTGAGATTCTCCAAAGGAACTCCAGTATAAATGTGGACTTTACATTCTAGTCCCCTGTGAAGAAAAACCCAAAAGTGAACGTTTTTGTGCCTCACCCTTTCTAACTGGGACATTTGCAAGGGAACGCAGACTGGTTATGCTGCTCCCTGATAAAAGAAAAATGTTTCTGCTGTTACCTCAGAAATTGCCTGTTATTACTGTGGCTCAGGATTTTGTAGGTAGATTTTTTTTATTTTTCATAAGGAACAGGATAACAGTAATGCCCTGGCATTGGCAATAAGCTTTAATTTTGTATTTGCATTTTTTTTAACTTTAGATTTACATTAAAAATGTTTCTGTGTAAAGTGCTGATGTTAAGTGTTTGCACGATAAATGTTATGGTGCTTTTGTTTATATGGCAGAACATTTAAATTAAAGTGTATGAAAGACTTCTTTTAAATTCATTATTGGCTTTTGCGTATACGACGTGATTAATCGTGATTGATCAGGTAAATCATGCGATTAATTGCGATTAAAATTTTTAATCGTTGCCCAGCCCCAGTAAAAACATTTTTCTGGTGCCAGCATTTCGTGAGGCAGAAGTTGATTCAGACTTCAGTGCCTTGGAGCGAATAGCTTCGCCACTCAACTGGCCAAGAGACATGTGGCCTGTCCTTCTCCAATGCAAGCGGGTGGGAAAAGCACAGGAGTTGGTGTCTGCTCTTTTCTTAGAAGACAGCCTGCAATATGATGTTGGAAAGGAAGCAATTTTTCCTGCTTATGAGCTTGTTCCTGAGCCCTACCGGCAAAAATTTAGGAACCATAGAAAATCTAGTGGTCAAACCTTTGTCGAGTTTGCATGGGAGAAAAGCAACCTCTTTGATAAATGGTGTGCAGCTAATGATGTCAAAAATGACTTTGAGTCACTCCGTGAGCTCGTTCTTTTAGAAGATTTTAAAGACTCTTTGCCAGAGAAGGTGGTAATGTTCTTGAATGAACAGAAAGTGTCGTCATTGTCCAAGGCTGCTGTCCTCGCAGATGAGTTTGTGTTGACCCACAAAAATGTGATCTCATCTTCCCCCCCGATCGGACACGCCTTCTGCTTCTCGTCCCACAAGAGCCGAGTCTAGCCACCTCCCCCTTGAAAAGGCTAGAGGGAAGGGACTTCTGGTTTGGCCATAAAGCGGTAGACTGCGCGACACCAGGGCTCTCGACCGTCCAGGGTAAAAACTCCCCGAAAACTTGAATAACTATTGTCAGATATCATATTAACTACAAAGTGATCAGGGGAACGTTGGAATGGGAAGGAAAACTCCATTCAACCAAAACAGAAACACGGTAACAGACAATATGGCGGAACTACCAGCTTGCTCTGAAACAGAGAGAGATGGCGAAACGAACTCCTCGTGACTAACGACGCGAAAAAGGGCTCGGACATAGAAATTATTAGCAAGGAGATACGGGATTTAAAAACGGAATCAAAAGAGGTCCTTCGCACGTTTGGAGAAACACTGAGGAACGACGTGGAAAAAGACTTGGACGACTTCAAAGACGAAATAAATCAACAACTTGCGAAAGTCATCACTGAACAGGAGCTCCAGACCGGCAAGATCAACCAGGCTGAGTCGCGGATTGAAAAGCTAGAACGTTGGGCACAGGAAGCTAATGACGCTCTGGTCATATCACTGAGAGAACAAAAAGCTCTTCAGGACAAGTTAACTGACCTGGAGTCCAGGCCGAGGAGAAACAACCTACGTATCTATGGAGTCACTGAAGGAGAGGAGGGAGAATCTGTGGCCAAGTTTGTGGAAGACCTGCTGAAAAGCGAACTGCACCTGCCAGCAGATTTTAATTTCCAAATTCAGAGAGCACACCGCTCATTTGCACAGAAGCCAGCGGACGGTGCCCAACCGAGACCCATCATTGTTAACTTTCTGGAATTTACTACCAAAGAGAGGGTCCTGAGAGAGCTATGGACAAAGAAAATAGAACTGGGGAAGAAAGTACCGTCATTCCATCACGATTACGCGACAGAGAGGGTCCAAAAGAGAAAGGAGTACAACACTGCTAAAAGAATCCTGAAGGAGAAGGGCATCCGGTTCCAGACGCCATTCACCAAGATGAGGACCCACTGGGATACGGGAACTCGAACCTACAACAGCGCAGAGGAGGTAAAGGAGGAATTGGCGAGACGCGGCCTGGCGGAGAAGACGGCGGTGGCGACGGGTGCGGAGGGGCCTGCGGCACTCGGTGCCCCGCACTACGACGGAGTGGCAGTGCAAGGAGGGATCCTGGAGGGGCTACGCATCAGCAGCGACACGAGCCAGAGAAAAGCTACAAGAGTTTCAAAGATTCTTTGATTAAATTCAGAGAATAAAATGAAGAAAGCTGGTAGGGATGTTCTAGTATGACCAGTGTTTTTAGTTGACAAATTATTAAAATTGAATTCCCATGTTAATAGAAAAGAGACTGTGGGAAGTCCGGGTCGCTCCTTTTTTTCTAACGTTGGACTCATTTAGAACGACTAAAATACTCATTGCAGGTTCAAGTGTCATTTCTAAGTTAGGTTAGATTTTTGACTGCCTTCACGCGGGCCGGACAGAGACACGCCGTAGTTTGGCCATGCCTGATCTACAGGAAACACATCTCTCTCAGCAAGAGCTAAATCAACATGATTTAAAAGCTAAACTCGACACAACTAATGGCAACAGAAGTCAGACCCGCCTGTCGAAACTTGTCAACGTCTCTCTAGCCGAACTCTGGATGTTTGATGTTTGGAGAGACCTCCACCCGTTACAGAGGACTATTTTTTTTATTAACATTACAGACAGATACAGAATAGAGGAATGTAAAATAGGAACGACTGACTTGTACTGACACAGTATTAATTACCTTATTATTTGTCTAAATAAGAGGAAGAAAAACACACTTTGGAGATTAAATGTGGGTATGCTAAATAATCCAAAAACACTGGAGGAGGTTAAGAAAGAGATTAAATGCTCTATGGAGGAGAACATAGATAGTCCAGTAGACACTACCATACTGTGGGACACAATTAAAGCTGTGATGAGAGGGAGGTTAATAGCGAGGGCAGCCTATCAAAAAAAGACTAGATGTGGCGAGGGGGAGGGTCTGGCGGAGGTGGAGACAATTCAGATGCTGGGTATAAAGGAAAATTGGGGGGGGGTTGCCTGACAATGCCACCTGGGGAGTTGCAGGAAGAGCTTAATCGGACTAAGCAATAATTCGGTTTTCTCGTCCAATCGGAGTTCTCACCTTGTCCCCCTATACATGCAGCTGAGAAATTTGAATTACTGACGGGAACGTGTCCTCCTCCCAACAGTAGGGGGTGGAGTGAGCCTTTTCAGCTGGTCAGCTGCTTTCGGTTGACATATTACATCATTATGACATAGAATGATAGTTCATAATGTACGTGTTACTTACTTTGCAGATAAGCTGTACCCTATTTCTTGTGCTCATGGTTATCTTAAAAGATAACCATGAGACAAGAACGTTGTTTGCTATTGGAGGGCTACAACAACACAATGTCTTCAATGCTACGCTTTGTGCCGTCGCCACGGACCCCAAACTCTCGTTCTTGTTGGATGCGGGTTCTGCGCAGACTGGTGGGAGAGTTTGTGTACAGGTTTTGCAAAGGAACGGTGTCTTCAGTTATACACGCTCATTAAAGTGCAGACCGTGGAGGAAGCTTGTGCCGCTGCACGCCGTTTCCAGCAGAATAACAGCGAAATTATCGAAATAAAAACAAATCAGAAAAACATGTCTTTGCTGTGCTTTTATTTACAAAGTTGAAATTCTTCTAACTTACAAAAAATGTGAACGAAAAGGTAGAAATATAAATACGAAGGAATACGTATTTGTTCAGGGCTGCGCAAAGCCGAGGCCCTGCATTTGCTGCGCTACCCTTTTAAAAAAGGTCTCTGTTGTGTGTTATTTTAATATGTCCATCTCTTTTAGAAGAGAAAGCATCGCCCCGGTCTCATCCTCTCTCCAAATGTCAACATTCTTATTCGCGTTTGCCAGGTTGTTTCGCGCCGTCTGTTTTGTTAGACGACGTAGTTCTGCGGTGGCGCGTGCGCACTTGCGTTGTCCAGTTAATAATCCGACTAAGGCGTATACATGGCCGAGAAATTTGAATTCCAATCGCATTATCTGGGTGTCTCAATCGGAGTTCTCCGATTCCAATCGGAGTTCTCAAACTCCGATCATAATTGGACGAAGGCAATAATTCAAATTTCTCTAGTACCATGTAAACGCACTGAGGGACGCAAAGATTGCACTCCGGCGCAGGTGTGATTGATGACGTGAAGGTGGGGGCAAACCCACCTGCCACATAGTTAATTAATTCAATTAATTCATTAAAGTGCTTTTTGAACCTTTGGCCGCTCCGTAGATTGTGGAAACGGGAAATGAATTGACTCACAGCACACAGTCACACGCTTGCAGCCGGCTTGTAAGCACAACAAAAAAAAGAAAAAGACACTGAGCGTAGATGAGCACTAGGAAGGACTAACATGGATAAGGCGTCAATTGTAAATGGAAAGTTCCACTTCAAAACCCTGCCAGATGGCAGTCTTGACAGGACAAAAGTGATATGCATTTACTGTAAAGCTGTATTTAGTTTCCACCGGAGTACGAGCAGTCTTACGTTTCACTTGTCTGCGAAGCATACAGCTGACGCGGAGAGCCCTCCGCCCCCTTCTGAGGTAAAGCAAACCACGTTGGATGGTGTGGCACGGAGACCACTGGCCGCGTCCACCACACGCCACCTTTCAACAGCGGGGGCTAAATGGGTGTGGCTACGGCTTGCAGGCCAATTAATGTGGTGGAGGACGAGGGTCTGCGCGATATCATATATATTATACTGACTATGGATGAATATGACACTGACTGGATGATTATGGCACTGACTGTGGATTACTATGGATGCTGAACAGCTGTTATAGGCTATACTGCCTAACTGCACTATATCAGTTGAGTCCTGTACTGTATTGCACTGCCCCCTGTTTAATGCACACTTTATTTATTGTTTTGATTTAATTTAATTTATTTTGTGCATCACAGTTTGATGCAATGCATAAGTGTCATCCTTTTGTCTTAATGGCTGCTGAAAAAGGGGGATGAATAGTTCGAGTTGAAAAGTAAAATAGAGAAATTTTGGTAGTACTAGTAATCATTACTATGTAATGTTACAGTTATGCCCATCTGTTATCTTTGTTGGGCTTGAGTTTATGATTATTTTTTTTTTTACCCTGTGCATCTTTTGTTTTGTTAGTCGTACTTGTCATTGCTCCAACACGAATAAACATGCTGCATCCCACTAGATGGCGCATTTGCCTTATTTACAAGCACCATGGTCATCGGAGCTGATCGCTGCCACTCTCAGCAGCGTGCGTCTACTAAGGTCTACTAAGATTCCACAATCTATTACACCTCGTGAGCAAAACAGGCTACAGGTAAAATTAAACATCTTCAGTTGAGCAACTCAGGCAAGTTAAACTGATTTAAAAACAAACAAACACTATAATACTAGGAAAAGAATCCTCTATATGTCAATAAATACAACAGATTGAGTATTCATTAAAAAAAATGCTTACTTTAAATAAGAAAATCCAACAAACCAACAAGTGCAACACTAAAAAGCAAAACAACAATCAAAATAATGCTTAATTGCCTTAGTTTTGTCCCACACTTATCAGCTTAGCTACTAAGAATAACACACATTATTCACCTGGACAGAAGGAGGTTCTGAGGAACGTGTTGGTCCTGGAGCTTCCTGGTCAGGATGTTCGGGAGATCCCTCTGGCTCAATGTCTGGAGCGCCAACATATTTTAGAATTGCTCCTGCAGAGACAAAGCTCATTAGATCATCAAGCAAAATAGATCAGAAGCGCATTTTCCTATTTTATTATTACAGTGATGTTGCAGTAATATAGGAAAATTAAAAATTCATTTGTTTTTAAATTAAACATTATGGTTGCAGTGTCCCTTTAAAGCTTTTACCCAATTACAAAACTGTAATTTTCAAGAGTTTTTGGCATTACTTTACACACTGTACTAGTTAAAGTAATAAAACTAAGATAAATGACCCACTGCCACAACAGTCTAAAATAGTCAACACCATGCCAAATAAAGTATTTCCATAAAATATTTCTTTGAATTATAAAACAGTAGCACATTTCTAATTAAGGGCCTACAAAATACAAACTAAGCTTAGTAAATTCATCAAGTTAAGGCTAAAATAACATTAAGAGTCAAATATGTGAACTGAACAATAACAGGGGACTGACTACAACAACAACTACAACATGCCCTCCGTCCCTCCCTCCCTGTTAGAATGTGAATAAACGGGTGTGGAGTCAATCAGTCATTCCCATGGCAGTATAGGCCAACATGGCAGGATATGGTCAACTTTCATAAAACAAACAAAAACGCTGATTCATGACGAACAAATATTAGCCAGCCAGCTAACATTTATCCGACGATAGCTAGCTAGCTGGCTAGCAGGACAAATAAACAAACTTGGGGGGGGACAACGGCGTTTCCCCTCCACCTCTCCAGCCCACATCACAAACAAATAACTTACCTTTCCCCTTTGCAAGTTTTTCTTGATCAGTTTTCTTTTCCTTCCGTTTTTCCGCACCGCTGGAAGTCCTTTTTGATGCCATTATGGCGTCTGTTTGTTTTTAATCCTCTCGCTAACGGGAACGAATGGTAGCTGTCAATCATTCACGTCATACCTGTGCGTCGCCGGCCCGCAACGTCACAACCTGCGTGACAGTGCGGCAAGCCCCCAGAGTCCAAGACGGCGTCCCATTCCTTTCAATGAAGTTGCTCACCCAGCGCATGGCGCCCAAAAACTTTTTGACTTCCGCATTGATGGGATAATAGAGCATGCGCAGTTGTGTCAGTGTGGAGACCGTCACTGACAGACGTGCGCGCTCACGAACCGTACAAAATTCAACATGGATATCAATGTATTTTTTACGGAACAACTGACGATTGTTGTTTGGAAATTTTATAAATAATAATGATTATTATTATTATTATTATTATTATTATTATTATTATTATTATTATTATTACATTAATAAAATAGTATTATTATAATAATATACTATTATTTGTGTATTAAACAAGTGAGCAATGTGCCACTGAATAATAAATGATAATTCTTTGAAGCAACTCTCTATGGACCATAACAGCACTGCCACACATATTTTTTTTAATGAATAACCTCTTTGGAAAGCAGACAAAGTAATGAAATGATTGGTCTATTTATTTCATCAGAACTAAAAAAAAAATTAAAAAAAACTCAACGATCTTGAAAGTTCCTCCCTTTCTCTTGCACCTGTCGATGTGTGTAGCTAACACAAATTTGCAAATATTTTGTCGTCCTCGTGGAATTAAACAGCACACCATGTTAATTTATCAGCGAGTGCTCTCTCTTTTCATGCAATTCATCACGCTTAACATGTAATGCTGAATCATGAAAGCTATGGAGCAAAAAATAATAATTACATCAACCACGAGTGAAATAAAATGTGTCATTCATTCAATAAAGATTTCATTCATTCATCTTCTATACCCGCTTATTCCTATTCAGGGTCACGGGGGTCTGCTGGAGCCTATCCCAGCTGTCTTAGGGCGAAGGCAGGGTGACACCCTGGACAAGTCGCCAGTTCATCGCAGGGCCACATAGAGACAAACAACCATTCACACTCACACGCACACCTACGGACAATTTAGAACGTTCAATTGACCTCACATGCATGTTTTTGGAGTGTGGGAGGAAGCCGGAGAACCCGCAGAGAACCCACACAGACACAGGGAGAACATGCAAACTCCACACAGAAAGGTCCCAGGTCCAGGCCCCGGAATCGAACCCACGACCTTCTTGCTGTGAGGCGGCAGCGCTAACCACTGCACCACCGACTATTTTATTACTTAGTTGAAAATGCCATTTTATTTCATTTAACAAAGCATATCATTATTTCATCATGCATTTAATTTTTTTTTTTGTGGTCCTGTGTTTTAGTGCTTCATAATTGTATTCTGTTGTCAAATTTGCCCATCAAAGTCAGATTAGTAATCCTGTACATCAGTTTAAGGAAAACCAATTCTAGGTAATGGATTGCAGATCTTGTAGTGACCTGTTACAATGGAAAGAAATGTATACATAATAAGTACGTCTGTGTGCCCGATATTTTAGCTAACACTAAACTTTCTGCACAACTGTCTGCATTGTGCTTTTTCTTCGGCCACAGAGAACAGAAACGTCTGTTCTCCCATGGTACAGTTTCATAAGCTTTTCAGTTCTTAATACGTGTTAATGTAAAAATCCACACGCGAGGCATTTAAAAATGGCGGTTTTGGACTTTCGTGAAAGACTGCCTTTGGCCAATCAGTGTCCTGAACGTTGCTACGTCACCCTTATGGTCTCAGCTCTGCTCGCTTCATAACCCCAACGAGGCAGGTACCAAAATCCTAACCCCTGGGAACGTGACAATTGTTTTTTTCAATTGAAGTTTTCGTTATTTTGTTCGTTTTCGTTAACTATTATAACCGTGGTCAGGACCTCTAGTGAGAAGATCCACTGGAGGACATTTAGAGCAAACAGTCAGACAACAGCAGCTTCACCACATCAGCTGAAAAATGGAGTTTGGATGCTTTCAGCTTCAAGTCGTGGACAGAAAATGATGCTCACACTGTCACACTGATGTTTTCTTCTCCAACCTTCTCTCAGCTCCAGAGGTTGGTGGTCTGCAGGAGCTTCTACAGCAGCAGAAGATCAGTCTGGAGAGGAGATGTGAACGTGTGACTGAAGGTGAAGAAGCAGGAAGACAAACTCTCCTCAACAGCATCTACACTGAGCTCTACATCACTGAGGGACTGAGTGAGGAGGTCAACAGAGAGCATGAGGTCAAACAGCTGGAGACCAAGAAGACCAAGAAGACCAAGGAGATCCTCCACGACCGTCCAATCAGGTGCAGCCAGATCTTTGAAGCCTCACCTGAGCAGCAGGGACTCGGGGAGTCAGAGTGGTGCTGACCCGGTCTCTGGGCTGGACTGGGAAGCCTTGGGGTCCCACTGGAGGAGCTGGAGGAGGTGACTGGGTCCAGGGAAGTCTGGGGGTCTCTGCTGAGGCTGCTGCCCCCGAGACCTGACTCCGGATACGGCAGTAGAAGATGGATGGATGGATGGATGGATGGATGGATGCCAGGTGATAGAACATTTCATAAAAACAGACTCTGCATTATAACTTCTATTACACTCTAAATAACTCACTCCAATATAACTGCACTCGTCCTTCTCTCACATTACATTGGATCACAATGACCAAACAACACAACAAACACAATGATCCAACTGTACTGCCACGTCCTGACTCAGTGTAGGTCTGTAGGCCTCTTGGACCTTCATGTGAACCACTGCGTGTTGACTGGAGGTGAAACATGACTGACTGCTGTCCTCCTACCTGGACAATGCAATCTCACTTTCATTCTGCTGCAGATGGCCATTTTCATTTTACACCGTCCAAATTTACAGCTCAGGGTGCTGGGACGAATTCCAAATTGTGTGCAGATACAGGCCTACACTTCAAATAATTATGAGAAAAATCCAACGTAAAGAGAGCACTTCCATTAGGAAATAGTCAACATGAAATTTCGTCTTCTACTGACACCTGCTGGTCAAATTGAATAGTTGCAAATATTGTGAAGAAATTGTCATCTAATTCTAGTCCTAAACAATATGGCCATTCCAAGTGAAGTATTAAGACAATTAATCAGGTTTGTACTGCTTGATTGAACACATTCATCCCGTTCCAGTGCACTAAAACCCACTTCCCTTCAGGACCGTGTCAGCGAAGCCAAAACTTCCTTGAGTGACGCTGTTTCCCAGCATGCAATGCGAGCTAGCGATTCACAATACTATTTCATCACAAACATGAATGTAAAAAATAAAAAGGGACGAAAAATGAAACTTCAGGAACACCAACCATTGCAATACAAGCAGAACTGGGCCGAAGTTTTATATTATGTACACCAAAATACAGCCTTCTGGTGGACAAGCCATACTATTTAATCCGTGTCCTCCTATGGCACTTCAGTGGGTGGGAGCTCATCGTAGAGGTCACGTGCTGGGTGGGTCACCCCACCAACCACCTCGGGGAAGGTCTAAGACAAGAGCCAATGGTTACCCATGCACGTTATCACCTGATACGGGTGAGCGAGTGAACAGACAATATGGGTCAACATGTGCAGTCGTAACAGGAGAAGCTTGTTGGCGGAAATTATGCACTACAAGTGGATGTGACGCTCATGAGTGCGGTGGATGAGGTGGAGCAATGCTCCAGAACCCGATTCAGACTACTCTCCCTCCACTTTTTTTGTTTTGTATGAGCGTTTAAAAAAAACAACATAATGATAATCGAATAAGCTTTAGTTTATTAATCAGAATTAAAACAAGTAGGTTTTGCCCTTACAAGGTTGTAGTTTTGTTATAGATGAGTTCCTTTGTTGTAGTTTGGCGCTTGAAAAACTATATATGGGATGTACCATGACCTGAGGGATTTCCTCATCCCATCCCAGCTTGGTTCTGATGCTGAATGTGAATGTATCTTGCTGTACATCCCACTGAGCTCCAAGGGCCCTCTCCATAGGGAGCTGGTCTCTGTCAAGGTTAAGTGTTTTTACCTCTTTAGCTCTCTGCTCTTCAGGAATGGCGGCCAGCACCGAGCGATGATTGCTCACCCACTTATTGAGCTTAAATCCACCTCTACCGCACAGGTCTGTTAGCTGCTGGTACACATGTATTGCTTGTTCCACCGTGCTGACGGCCTTTAGACAATCATCCACGTAGAAATTTTGACCAACAGTGTTTATAACCTCGGCTGGGAAGTCATGCTGATTGTCGTCGAATGAAGCACAGCTTGGGGATGACACTGCCCCAAAGATGTGGACCAGCATCCTGTGCTCTTGTAGGTCCTTTGTAATGTCCCCATCTGGCCACCAGAGGAAGCGTAAGAAGTTTACATCCTGGTTGGAAACTCTTACTTGATGAAACGTTCCCTCAATGTCAGTCATGAATGCTACAGGGCCTTGGCGAAAACGAAGCAGCAAACCTAGCAGTGTACTTGTCAAATTGGGACCCTGCAGGAGCTCTTTATTTAATGATGTTCACTCACTTTCAATCTCACAGCCACTAAAAAACCTGATTGTGATTGAGAGGTCGGAGGCGGGATGACCGTCAGGCTGGCTCGACTGCTCCTCCTTCTCAGCCGTGGTGCGTCCAATCAGCAGCCGACATCCAGGACCGCACCTGCAAGGCGTCATCCACTCTCACACACACACACACACACACACACACACACACACACACACACACACACACACACACACACACACACACACACACCCACCTGTGGGTCATATCACCCCCTCCCTTCAAAACTAAACCCTATTAACATACCTACAAACAAAACTAAACAAGAAAAACCTCAGTTCCCCCGAAATAAGAATTCCGCAGCTAGCCCACGTCATAATGCACCTGCCAAAACATTATCAACCCCGCTTCCTGTGGCAAATCTGGAGATTGAAGTCTTGCAGGGGCAGAGACCACCGCATCTACGAGGGCATTATAGTCTATAAAAACCTGACCCCAAATGAACATCAAGATGGGCACTGTCGGAAGGAGAGCCGAAGCTTCTTTCTTAACTTCCCAATAATGACTCCGTGTGCGTGCTGCTTAGTTGTGGCATGTCCCTCTACTTCTATGTCATGGTGCAAAACTGACGTACGGCGGGGGTGGTCAGAAAACAATAGTGGGTGGCTCTCAATTAATTTAACAATATCATGACGGGCTGATGCAGGCAAATGGGACAAAAACAAGCTTAAGTTATTCATAATTTCAGAGTTTCCCAGGCGCGCAGAAGGAACACCGATTTCTTTTTTCTTTTTTTTTTTCAATGGGCCCTCCCTCCGCCAATGGGCACGGAGGGGGCGGAGGCTCAGGCGACACATTTTCCGAGCGACGAAACGCCCGGTTCACACTGGACGCGGAAGCGCCGCGAAGCGCCGCCGAGCGCTTCCATTCGGCGCCCACGTTAATCAATGTGGTGGTTCACAGTAGACGCGAACAGGCGCGCGGCTCGCGGCATGCATTTGTTGTTTCGGCGTCTGCTCTATTTCGTGCGCGAGCCGCGAGCGATCCTCGTCTACAGTACAGGAAGTCGCTCAATAAAAACGAGAAAATCCGGTGAATTTTCAAAATAAACTAATTTCAAAATAAAAACCGAACGATAAATTTGATCATATATCATATTTGTATGTTATATTTGTCAGTACATTGTATCAGAGTGCGAGAGAGATTAAACACACACACACACACACACACACACACACACACACACACAGAGGAAGACTTGATCAAAATACGTCTGTTTGATCCTAGAGATGCCGGTCAATGATCATTATGAAAGAGGTCTTGTCTTGAGATGGACACCTGAGTGCGTGTTTCTATTTATTTACACACACACACACACACACACACAAAAGTAAGCTACGGAGCGGGCTGGCTACGGGGCGAGGGGGGGCGATGATGAAAATGATTTTTTTTATTTAATTTTTTTTAAAGAAAAAAAAAAAGAAGCTCAAGTGGGAGCGAAAAAAAGACTGCAGCTGAGCAGAAGCGCTTGTCGACCGTCGCGAAGCTGTTCGCGTCTGGTGTGAACCAGTTGGAGCCTCGCTCGCGAAATTCGTCGGCGCTCCGCTTCGTGGCGCTTCCGCTTCCATTGAAATGAAGGGCACGAGCCGCGCGCCTGTTCGCGTCTGGTCTGAACCACTACATTCAGTGCCTTTACATGGCACTAGAGAAAATCAAATTATTGCCTTAGTCCGATTATGATCGGAGAACTCACGTGCGTGTAAACACCTTACTCCGATTATGATTGGAGTTTGAGAACTCCGATTGAGACACCCAGATAATGCGATTGGAATTCGAATTTCTCTGCCATGTATACGCCTTAATCGGACTATTAACTGGACAATGCGAGTGCGCATGCGCCATGCCTCACTCTCACGACTCATGACCGCACAACTACGTCGTCTAACAAAACAGACGGCGCAAATGTATTAACCTCTTTCATTGAACTCCAAAACATACATGATCAAAATCCATATTATTATTATGTTGTTGTTTTTTTTAAATGCTCATACAAAACAAAAAAAAAGTGTGACATCCACTTGTAGTGCATTATTTTCGCCAGCAAGCTTCTCTTGTTACCACTGACTACATTGACCCACATTGACAGCCTCACTGACTGCATTACGGACTATATTAACTTCTGTGTGGATAACATCGTACACACCAAGACTGTACGGTGTTTCCCAAACAACAAACCCTGGATTACACCCGACATAAAGGCTCTGCTCAAGGAGAAGAAGAGGGCCTTTTTGTCGGGCAACAAAGAGGAGCTAAAGACTGTGCAGAGGGAGCTGAGGAGGAAGATCAGGGAGGGCAAAAACAGATACAAGATGAAGATGGAGGAACAGCTGCAGCAGAACAACGTCAGCGGAGTCTGGAAGGGCCTGAAATCCATCACTGGTTACAAGGAACCTGCCACCCAGTCTGAGGGGGATCTAAAGTGGGTGAACGACCTGAACACTTTCTTTAACAGATTTGACCAGTCACCCACCCCACCCCCTGTCCAGTTACCACTGCTGCAACCCCCACTACCTACTGTAACTGTGACTGGCCCTCCCCCCACCTCAACTGACCCCTGTTCAACAACACTCTGCATCCAGACCCCCTGTGCTCCCCTGTTCCTCTCAACTAGCCAGGTGAGGACACAGCTGAGAAGGTGCAAGGCAAGGAAGGCTGCAGGTCCAGATGGCATAAGCTAAAGGCTCCTCAAATCCTGTGCAGAGGAACTGTGCGGGATAGTGGGGCACATCTTCAACTTGAGCCTGAGACTGGGGAAGGTACCAGAGCTGTGGAAGACATCCTGCTTGGTACCAGTGCCAAAGACCCCTCACCCAAAGGACTTCAACAGCTATAGGCCGGTGACGCTGACATCGCAGCTGATGAAGACCCTGGAGAGGCTGGTTCTTGGTCATTTGAGACCCCTGGTAAGACCATCGATGGACCCACTGCAGTTCGCCTACCAACCTGGCATCGGGGTGGATGACACTGTCATCTACCTCCTTCAGAGAGCCCTCTCTCACCTGGACACGGCTGGGGCTACTGTGAGGATCATGTTCTTTGATTTCTCCAGCGCCTTCAACACCATCCAGCCGCTGCTTCTGAGGGGCAAGTTGGAGCACTCTGGAGTGGACGACCTCCTCACGGCCTGGATCCTGGACTATCTCACTGATCGTCCGCAGTACGTGAGGGCTCAGAGGTGTCAGTCGGACACTATCATCTGCAGCACGGGGGTCCCTCAGGGAACGGTTCTGGCCCCGTTCCTGTTCACTCTCTACACTGCAGACTTCACCCACAACTCAGCGAAGTGCCATCTGCAAAAGTTCTCTGACGACTCTGCCATTGTTGGCCTCATCACCCATGGGGACGACACGGAGTACAGGGAACTGACCCAGGATTTTGCAGACTGGTGCCAGAGAAACCACCTCCAGCTCAACGCAGGAAAGACCAAGGAGCTGGTGGTGGATTTCAAAAGACGCAAGCCCCCCCCCCCACACCGGTAAACATCCAGGGAGTGGACATTGAGATTGTGGAATCTTACAAGTACCTGGGTATCCACTTGAACAATAAACTGGACTGGTCACTCAACTCTACTGCACTCTACAAGAAGGGACAAAGCAGACTCTTTCTGCTCAGGAGACTCAGGTCTTTTGGAGTGGAGGGGGCTCTTCTTAAGTCCTTCTTTGACTCTGTGGTGGCATCAGCCATCTTCTTTGGAGTAGTCTGCTGGGGAAGCAGCATCTCTGATGCTGACAGGAAGAGACTGAACAAGCTGGTGAAGAAGGCCAGCTCTGTCCTGGGCTGCCTGCTGGACCCTGTGGAGGTGGTGGCTGACAGGAGGATGATAGCTAAACTATCTTCTCTGATGGACAACACGTCCCACCCCCTGCAGGGGACCCTAACAACACTGGAAAGCTTGTTCAGTGACAGACTACTTCACCCGCGGTGCCTCACGGAGAGATACCGCAGGTCCTTTCTTCCTGCAGTGGTCAGACTCTATAATCAACACCAATAACCTCCCCAAACCGGGTTTATCTTATCTTCCATATACTCAACTGAATCAGATACCCTGCAGATCCTCTGCAAGGGCCCCGCGGTGATCGGTGGAGTGCTGCGCAACCAGCACGTGACCTCTACGATGAGCTTCCACCCACGGAAGTGCCATAGGAGGACACGGATTAAATAGTATGGCTTGTCCACCAGAAGGCTGTATTATAGTGTACATAATATAAAACTTCGGCCCAGTTCTGCTTGTATTGCAATGGTTGCTGTTCCTGAAGTTTCATTTTTCCCTTTTTCCCTTTTTATTTTTTACATCCATGTTTGTGATGAAATAGTATTGTGAATCGCTAGCTCGCATTGCATGCTGGGAAACAGCGTCACTCAAGGAAGTTTTGGCTTCGCTGACACGGTCCTGAAGGGAAATGGGTTTTAGTGCACTGGAACGGGATGAATGTGTTCAATCAAGCAGTACAAACCTGATTAATTGTCTTAATACTTCACTTGGAATGGCCATATTGTTTAGGATTAGAATTAGATGACAACTTGTTCACAATATTTGCAACGATTCAATTTGACCAGCAGGTGTCAGTAGAGGACGAAATTTCATGTTGACTATTTCCTAATGGAAGTGCTCTCTTTACGTTGGATTTTTCTCATAATTATTTGAAGTGTAGGCCTGTAGTTGATGAGGAATCACGGTGTGCTAACGCTACTCAAACAGCTTAGATGAAAAAAAGGGAGTGTGATTTGGGTTTGTGGTACATTATGACAATCTTGGACTTGCAAGACTGAGGCGACGGTTCAATTCCCATCAATGTGTATTATACATGTGTTATTTAGCTCATCTATTCTACATTTTAAATAGATCACATTTGACATCTGACCCACTGAACACTTACTATTGAACATATTTTTAAACTATGGGCTATTTAGTCTTGTTTTAGGATATAATATAAGTCATTGCACAAACTGTCAGGCTAAGTATAAGAGCTATAGTCTACTACAATCAGTCGTGCCAAAAAAGAGACATTGTCTTTATTTTTCATTTTTATTTTATTGTGTCAGCATTGAACCATACAAGCATGTAGTGTTGTCCAACAAGAATGCATGGCGAATCAAATCCCAAACAACCTATGAAACAATGAACACGTTTCCATTGCACTTCATTTTATTGAGCACTAGATGACCTCCTCGAGCACTGTGTCATTGAAGCCTCGAGTAATGAACCATTTTTTGAAACAAGTGTCGAAGCTTCAACAAAGCCTCGATCGGCCATCACTACCTACGGCTGCGTGCTCTAACGCCATTTCAGAAGTGACTAACTGCAGAGTTGGGAGCGGAGGAGGGACGACCGTCAGGCTGGCTCGACTGCTCCTCCTTCTCAGCCGTGGCGCGTCCAATCAGCAGCCGACAGCCAGACACAAACATAGAGGCACCTAGACCCACCCGTGGGTCATAACACTCCGTGTGGATCTTTTCACTCTGGCATTGAAAGGGGGTGCTAGCGCTAGCCGTTTGCTAAGCTATGTACAGACAGCACCACCGCTTGCCGAACCACATAGTCAAACCGTTTATATACAACAACTCGTCATCAATATCTCTAAAGTAGAAGTCAAGAACTTTTTCAAAAACGATAACTAACTCAAACTTTTTTGTGTGTTTATAAAAACAAACTAAAACAAACTTAAATTGAAGTCATATTTCACTTCGTTTACGTCTGTCAAATGAATATTTGCACAGGAAAATGTTTGCGTTTTACGCAGCAGCACCTAAATGCACCTCGCGTTCTGTGACGTCACCCCTCTTTCACAGCAGTATGTTGACAAGCGACTCGCGGCGGGAAAGTCCGATATGCCACTTTTTCCCAAAACGACGAAGAGAGTGACAAAAGCCAATGTCTTGTGGTGGAAAGACACAAAATATGTGGCTTGCTTCTAAAAAGGGAAAAACCCCGACAAACCTCCATTTAAGAAGCTCGCACAAAGCAGTAGTGAACATGTTTATTGAGACTGAGAAGTAGACACGACAGTTTGACTCAGTTGACTCAAATATCCTGTGGCGATGAGAGTGGTTATGGCTATCTGATAAAGCAAGATTTAATATTGGGAATTTAACAAAATGAAAAGGAACCGACAACGCCACCCTGGGAATTTCACCCAGGGAGTTCTACTAAACACAAAAGTAATAATTAGGCACACAGGTAAGTTCTACGAGGAAGGAGTAGGAGACGTGGTTCAGAATGTTTAAAATATCAAACCAACTTTTATTCAACATTTAAAAATAAAAGGAACAAACAGCCCAACACTTAAAACGGAGCTACTGAGCTCCTTATTCTTGGTGTAGAAACTGAGGCTTACCGATGAGGGGGCCAAACGGGGGAGGAACCAAAGAAAACAAGGAACACCCCACTCACACGTGACACACCTGCAAAGAAAGTGAAGTGCAAAAAAAAAAGAAGAAAACAACCACAATCCCGGGTCACAGCACTCGAAGGGGCCCACCACCCGGGACACCGCCACCACCAGCAGCTCTCAGCGACTACAAAAGAAAAGATTAACAGTTGGTTACTAAAAGTTCCCTAAAATCTGTCACATGTACTGAAATAGCAAGAAAAACAAACAAACAATGCAATTACACACACACACACACACACACACACACACACACACCAACCAAGTTCCCACCAACCACGCACACGCATACACGCACGCACACCACTGTAGCTGGACCGGCGACTTGGTAGTGTAACGTCTGCTGTCTGAGGGTCAGCAGTGGCGACGTAAGCAAACGAAGAAAAACACAACGAGAACGGAAAAACAACAAGTAAAACCAAGGCGGGACGGAAGCAACATGCACCGTCCACCGTCTGTACGGGGCGGCTAGCACAATCACGTGCGGGCGAAGCGGCAGTGTTCCTGCACTTATCTTATAGGACCGAGTTTTGGGCCACAGGTCTTGATCACCAAGCGTCCCCCAGGTGAGGAGAACAACGAGGAGGCTCTGCGCAGCTTTGTGCTAGCAGGCGGCTGTAGTGTGCCGGTGAGGTGTTCAGGAAGCACTGTAAAAAGAACGGACAGGTGAGGTACTACGTACCTATGCTAATAAGCCATAATAATTTAAATGCTAAAATGTCCGCACCTGATCCTCTTAAAACTCGGGCACACAAATCGGATGTTCAGTGTCCCATTGACCACAATGGACCACTAAACGAAGCTTTTAAGAAAAATGCGAAATGAAGCCACTGAGAGCTAAAACAACATGCAAACAATGCCACAGTGCAACGGGTCAATTTTGAAATCATTTTAATCAACTCTGTCTTCATTGATCAGAAGCTGTTTGCAGATTTGGAATTAAAACATTTTAACTGCAGGAATCATAAAATCGTCTCATCAGTGACGTTTATAGAGCCATTAAAAAATTGAATATGTGCTGAACAGACAAACGGAGGTGTAAGAGGCCTGTGTGACCAGCAGGGGGCAGCAGAGGACCGACAGCCGCAAGTTCCTCCTCAGAGAGGCCTGAGAAGGTTCTGCACCTTCAGCTCCTCCAGGAGGTCCTCAGCAAAGTGTCAGAGTTTGTTGGTTTTTTACCTCGGTCGGCAGAGTCAAAGTATTAAACTTGTAGCCAGGGGGCGCTGCAGCTCACTCAACACCTACAAGGTTTGAAAAGGAAATTGAGTGGAATTCATCTGGAATGAAAAGAAAAGCACAACTACAGCAGAAAAACTGAACACAAATACGCACAAAGTTTGAACTACACACTGATTTTCTTCTTCTGTTGATTCAAATGAATTTGACAGAAATAATATCTGAAAAAATAGAAACCAAATGTTAAATTTCGACATTTAAAAAATGGACAGATTCATTTACACCCAGTAAGATAAGAAGATATTTAGCTCTCAGCCAATTCGAGCTGCTGCTCCTGTGTGTGTGTGTGTGTGTGTGTGTGTGTGCGTGTGTGTGTGTGTGTGTGTGTGTGGATGTGGTGGTGTGTGTACCTGAATGTGGGAGTGGGTGTGTTTAACACTGGAAGTCACTGGAAGTAGGCTGCCAATTAGTGCGGCCTCCGAGGCCGCAACCGCCCCACGCCAGCGACGAGCCCAGGGCGGGGGGGCCCGGACACGGCACACCCGCCGCAATGCCGGCCAGGAAGAGGCCCGGAGCAGCAGGCCCCCGGACCGGAGGGCACCCGCCCCACGAGGAGCCAGGGCAAGATGACAGGGAGGCAGATACCCCAAGGAGAAGGGACACCACCCGGGGCGAACAGACAGCAGAGCCCGTCCTCCGGACGGGGGCCCCCAGGGCAAGCGAGACCAGACTCATCCCCATGACAGGACCCAGCCCCTTCACCCACCGGGAGGATCGGTACCCAAGGCAGGCCCGGGCACCCAGATGCCCCCCCCCTACGGCCCCAATATGGCGCATCGCCGCAAGTGGCGAGGTCCCCATAGGCCCAGCCGGTCTCGCACCCCAGGGGCACCGGACTGCACAGGGCCCATCCAGAGTGGGAAAGATGCCGGATCCCGCCCCCGCTAGCAGGCCGACCACACTGTGTGTAGGGGTGTCAGTGTGTGTATATGTGCACTTGCTGGTGTGTTGAACTATGGTGCGTTTAAAATGGAAGGGTGGTAAGGCCCTGGGGCAACCACACTGCTGCTGAGCAGGGCGGCGGCCGCAGTGCACGAACCACCCCCCCAGGCCCTAAGTGTCTATAATGCTATTAAGATTGGAGAGGGTCTTAAGGCCAGAAGGCCGGGCAGCGACCACCCAAGACACAAATCTCCCGAAACAGAAGAAAATAAATAAATAAATTAAAAATTTAGGGAAAAAAAAACCAACAAACAAACAAAAAAAACACCTATTATGTGACCAGGGGGGGACTCCCGGTCAGGGCGCCCCCCTCAGCGACATCGGGGCCGGGGACACCACAGGGATCCAGGAGCCAAAGGGGGCCCGCCCCCCACCGCACCGCACCACCCGGGCACACAGGAGCGGTAGCCGGCGAACGCGCAGCCCCACCCCGGCAGCACGACCACGGCTGCCCACATCAACCAGCAGCCTCAGCTATTGATTGATTACTAGTTAGTTATAGGATGAAGCAGACATTCCTACCAAGGAGGTGTGGTCTAACAGTAAGTTGCTATATTGTGCAATGTGCAGGTGTTGTTTTGTTTTCCAGTTTGTGAGGATTGTTTTCTTAGCGATAGATAAGGAGGTGATCAGCATGCGAGATTCTGCCTTATCTGATGTGATATCACTGAGGTCCCCTAAGAGACAAAAAGAAGGAGTGGCTGTGATGTTGTAACCAACCTGTGCTGATAAATCATTGCATACTACATGCCAGAATTTATTTACTGGTGGGCAATGCCATACAGCGTGTAGGTAATTATCTGGGACATTGACTGTGCAGTGTGAGCAGATCTGAGAGGCGGTCATGCCCATCTGAAACATCCGCTGCCCGGTGTAGTGGATCCTGTGGAGTACTTTAAAATGTATTCATTGTAGAATAGGTTGTTTTATCAGTGAAAAGGTGTTCAGGCAGATTGTTCTCCAGAAATTAGAGTGAGGCTGGAGAGACAGGTCTCTTTCCCACTTAACAATTGGGATAGAAATCGTGCGATCTGTATTTGTAAGCAACTCACTCCAATAGAACTGCACTCGTCCTTCTCTCACATTACATTGGATCACAATGACCAAACAACACAACAAAGACAATGATGCCACTGTGCTGCCACATCCAGACTCTGTGTAGGTCTGTAGGCCTCTTGGACCTTCATGTGAACCACTGCGTGTTGACTGGAGGTGAAACATGACTGACTGCTGTCCTCCTCCCTGGACAATGCAATCTCACTTTCAATCTCACAGCCACTAAAAAACCTGATTGTGATTGAGAGGTCCTCAGCAGCCAATCACTGTTGGGAGTCCAGCCTTCAAACACTCCTCCTGAATCCAGAGTCACATCTGTGAGCATCTGGAACTTTGGCCCCGATCCTCCACACCACACAACTTGGGATGACAGCACCACCTACCTGTATACTTTCAGCAGCCAGTCCCATGTTCTGACCCGTTTCCACTGTGGCCTGTTGGCTCATCTGGTCCAAAGTCTGGATCATCAGTGTCCCGGTTCATGGAATGAGTCAGTGTGCCGCCGTCCTGTGATGTCATGATAGAGAATCACTCTATTTATACTAATGTGCAGAACCACTGGAGTGTGGAAGCAGACAGTTACCATAATCCAAATGAAAAAGCAACAGCAGAAATGCTTTTTCATTTTAAGAACGTGGCTGCATTATTTGACTCATAAAAAAAATTGTTAATAAATAATCAGATAAATAAATAATAATAATCCAAACTGCATTTTCATTTTCTTATTCATGACTGCTCATTCTTGTACTTAATTCAAATAAAGGAAAACACATTTGAGTTCTTTTCAAAACATGCACCAGCAAAGAGTTACCAAAATTCAATATGAAATGTAAAATTCAAAAATGAAAAAGCAATAGCAGAATGCTTTTTCATTTTAAGAACGAAACTGCATTATTTGACTCATAATTAAAATCATTAATAAATATTCCTATATGCATTTTCATTTTCTTATTCGTGTCGCACCTTTTATGACACAATCAAAAAGAAAACTGAGGGCATTGCTTTTTAATTTTCGTGGTCCTGCCCTGCACAGGAGTTACCACAACTCTAAAACGAAATCGCAATCTCAAAATAAGCGCGCGGTGCAGGAAAGTGACGTCAGCAGCTCTCCACCTGTGGGTATGGCGGTATGACGCCAAGTGTCATTTGCCTCCTGTTATGTGTAAATTCTAATGTTTGTGAATTTAATAAAGATATATATATATATATATATGTTTTTTATTTAAAAAGAAAAGAAAAGAAAAAAAAGGTACGGCGGTATGACACCACTTTGCCATCGTTACTTCTTTCACGTCATTGAGGTTGCCAGTAATCGAGATTTAAATCGCCGAAAAACGTGGACCACTGACAGATCTCGCACCAGCATCTGCCACCAGTCGACGGATTGATCTGTTGCTTCGCATCCTTCGTCGGATGGACTGGTGGCCGACGCCGAACGGAAGCAATGATCCGTTGCATCGCATCCTGCGACAGATGGACTGGTGGCCGACGCCGAACAGCTGTTACTCCACCCATGTAACAAATAGCTTTAGCTTTGATGTTGTGCTGGTGCATCAAGGTGTTCCATAACTGACAACAGGTTGGCTAGGGCAACCTTGTTTGCGTCCGTATCTGGGACGGCAGAATACCTGCTCAACTCGGTCCCGAGCATCAGATTCAGATACACTATTCAACTCCACCTGGGAAACTAAATCCAGCAGGGTTTGAACAATTGTGTCAATGTGCGCCATGCTCAAATCTGTCCGACCAACGAGATCTGTCAGTGGTCCACGTTTTTCGGCGATTTAAATCTCGTTTACCGGCAACTTCAATGACGTGAAAAGTAACGATGGCAAAGTGGTGTCATACTGCTATATCTTTTTTTTTTTTTTTTTTGTTTTTTTAAATATACAGTATATATATACATTTATTAAATTCACAAACATTAGAATTTACACATAACAGGAGGCAAATGACACTTGGCGTCATACCGCCATACCCACAGGTGGAGAGCTGCTGACGTCACTTTCCTGCGCCGCGCGCTTACTTTGAGATTGCGATTTCGTTTTCGAGTTGTGGTAACTCTTGTGCAGGGCAGGACCACGAAAATTAAAAAGCAATGCTCTCAGTTTTCTTTTTGATTGTGTCATAAAAGGTGCGACACGAATAAGAAAATGAAAATGCATATAGGAATATTTATTAATGATTTTAATTATGAGTCAAATAATGCAGCTTCGTTCTTAAAATGAAAAAGCATTTCTGTTATTATATTCTTATTTTAATTTGGATTATGGTAACTGCTTCCATATAAAACAAATACATCCATAAATATATACAATGTGAGAATTGTTTCTTGCAAGAGCTGTACTTCAACCCATGACCATCGATAAAAGTGTACACATCTAATCGTAAACAATCTGCTGCAACCTGAATTTCCACTTCTGTGTCTATAAACCAGTCACAGCTTGACTGATGGCTCTGAAGAAGCAGTTTCCATCAGCCTCTAAATTCTCATTTGTACACGGCGAACCTAATGGGCCTTTGCAATCAGAAATTGGAAAACTTGCACGGTCCAAATGAATCTTCAAGTTTTTGCAAAGGTCTAAACAAACATCAACATCAAGGGGAGAGAAGTTACACTCTTCATTGGTCACAGCACTGACAAACTCTACGTCAGAATTATCCATGTCAAAGTGAGGAGTTTTGCTCTTCTGAAGTGACTCACTGTTGCCAGCTGGTGCTGGAATTTTAAACCGTGACCGGTTTCGCCTTGATGAAAAGAACCATGCAGAACCTTGGCTAATCTAATACCAGTGCCATGATCTGCCACTGCATCTTCACTAGTACTAACTGATGATGGATCACAAATCACATGTGCGAGGCGTAGAACGAGCGGAGCAGTCAGAGGCAACAGAAGAAGAAAGAAAAGCCTCCTTAGCTTAGTTGATCTTCTGTGTTGCCTCCTGGACGGTGCTGGCCTCCTCTGGCTTGGTGCTGGCAACCACGGGAGCCACAGGAACCACGGGCACAGCTCTGGTCATCTGTGGCGTCGCCTCCACCTGATTAAAATAAGAAAGATGTGATTTTATGCCAATAAACATAGAAAGGAAAACACTAGGCTTTACACGATCACGATTTTTGTGCCGATCACCGATCAGTAATTTTAAATAAACTGATCACCGATCACCGATCCGATCACGTTAGGGGCAATAAATACTTGTTTCTGTACACCCCTTGCCTTCTCACGAGCACCGTCGAAAGTTGTTTGCTTTAGCATCCGTTTCAGAGTTTGCTTTTCTTTTTCTTTCTCCCCGCTGCGTTTCTTAAACTCGACATGCTCCTCCGTGTGTATCTTTTCCAAGTGCCTGATTAAATTTGTGGTGTTGAAATTTTTTGCCAAAGTTCCCCCGCGAGGTACTGTAGCGTTGCATATATTGCAGATTAAAAGAAACTTTATTGTCCGTCACATAGCGACAGTACTCAAAACAGGAAGAGGCACGAAGACGAAAATTAAGGTTTTTGAATCATGAACCATTCGCTCTCGGTGTTATGCCCCGGCCTAGGGGGAACCAGGACACAACATAAAGGCTCCCCCCCTTCTCCCAGCTCTCAAATTAGACAAAGGTGCTTCGTCCACAGGATGGTTTTTATTAAACGTCACCATCATTGCACTGGCGTCAGGGAGGGCATGGCCAAAACAACAAACAAAATGGCTCTCTTATGGATCTTACCTATGAAGAAAACAATCAAATAAATGACAGTCAAACTAACCTCCTTAACTAAAACACAGGAGAAAAGGGTCACAACACAAATGGCTTCCCTCCCCTACGGGCTACGTGGACACAAAGGGAACTGAAATAGATTACAAAACAGAATTGATGGCTGAACACAGAATGCTGCTGCTGCGGCACATGGCCTCTGGTTGGGAGCTGGGAGAAGGACAAAGAGACCGAGGTGTTGAAGTCCTCCTCCTTAAATATTGGCACCAGCCAATCACCTTTCCGCACCTGGAACAAGCAAAAAAAAAGGGAACACAGGATCTACTGCGCCATCTAGTGCCCAAACGGACACACAGCAGACAAAAGGAACTGACAACAATGTAAACCCAATCTATAGATTTACATAACACTCGGATACAAACAAATAAACATGTCGATGCTGTGAAACTACTTTGGAGGAAATGAGACAGATTAAAAAAGTTTCAACACGACCATGACGTCATTGATCGGTGATTCATGACATGACGCCCGATCATGAACGTTTCAAAAAATGCCAAATATCGGCCGATCCGATACAGCCGATAAGATCGGTGTAAAGCCTAGAAAACACACACAGGTGATGAAGTGGAAATGAATAAGTACAAACCTGCTGCACTGCTGTGACATTGCTGGAGGCAGACTCAGTCATGTGGACAGTTGAACGTGTTGCCCACACCTGCAAATACAAGGACACAAAGTAACGTTTAAAGAACTGCATTTATTGTCCTATCACAAAGATGCACACAATGAAATACACATATCCCAAATACCAACATACCAACTTGTTTGTTTTGGTTTTTGAGGCAACGCGTGCTGATCGACGTCTCAGGCTGGACATCTGGAAGAACATAAAGAAATGAATTCATAAACAAAGTAACACACTAATTAAACTGTACATGTACTGTACATATGTGATCTTGTGTTGATAATAGGGGTGGGGCGATACAGCTAACCCACGATTCGATACTGTGACGATATTTGGCCCACGATAATGACAACATCACGACACACAATATCTTCTATTGTCATAACCCGGCTCAAGAGTTATGACAATAACGGAAGGGACACTGCGGGTTGCGATTAATCAAAAGGTTTATTATAACAAAATAGATAATTGTAAGCAAAATAATGAAATATATGGTGTGGTTTGTCAGTATTCATCAGTAATGTAAGTGTGGATGAGTGAATAATAGGATGTGGGGTGTTGTCAGGTGCAAAACAGAACAAAAGAAGCTGAGAGTCGGCCAGACGCCCATGGCTGCTGGATGGAGAATGGGGAAGAGACCGAGCAGCACACGCAGTCGGCCTTTTATCCTGCGGGGGGCATCGGCACAGGTGTCCTAATCGGAAGATGCCACTCCCACATCCACCACTACCTAGAAATGGGAAAACAGCTGGGAGCCACAACAAGTTATATAGAGACAGGGTCGTCACAATATGTGACTGAAAAAGAAAAAAATACCCATAAAAAGGAAAATGCCTGTGATCTAGCATTTATTCCAAAACTTTGTATAATGTACAAACAAACGTGCACTGCACAAGCAAACATATTAAAGTGCATGAACATTAATAACTTTCATGTAAACAAGGACAGTGCTTTCTGGTAATGTAAAGTCAGTAGCAACTTGTCTTATCTCAACTTGGGGACTTGGGATATACAAACCGACGGGAAGATGAAAGAGGGAAAAAAAATCCTTTCACTGCCCCGATTCTGAAAATCAATAAAAAAATGATGCAGACAAAATAAATAAATAAATAACCGCGTCCCCAAAATATACGGGACAAAGTGAAGTGCGTCCCCCATCAGTTCATTACGGGACAGGCTTTTTAGTTGCCAAATATGGGACAATCGCGTATTTTACGGGAGGGTTGGCAGCCCTATCTAGACCACAGACGGAAATTAAATGAGGTTTTGTCATTTTCCATAAAAAACGGGACAAATTGTGTCCCGGGAGAGATTTTATCTTTCCCGGGACAGGTGGTGAAAAAAGAGAACAATTCTGGGAAAAACGGGACGGGTGATAGCGAACGAGGCAGCTCTGCAGATTCGTAGTGTTGCCATTGTATTTTACCTTCGCAAAACAGTTGTTGCAGATTGCATATTCTTTATGAAGTTTCCTCCCGTCATCCGTCTCGTAAAAGCCAAAGTGGGTCCACACTTTAGAGCGGTAACTTGCGGGTGGGTCTTTGATTTGTTTTCCGTTGTTGGTATTTTCCGCCGTTCTTGCATGTGCTCTTCCGTTGTTAACTCGTCTTATTCACCGGCCGCTGCTTACGCCTACTTGACTCTTACGGGATTAGCGCCCCCACAAACAGGACAGGAGAGATTAAGCCTTAGCCTCACTGAACCACACGGGATTGGACGGGATGTCTGTGTGAAATGCAGTCTCAACAGCTGTTGGTACCGTCTATAAAAAAGAGGAGAGGAAATCAGAGTCAACTTAGGATAAGTGTTCATTTTTAAAATAAAAAGTTGCACTGTTTGACAAATACACGATTGGGGGAAAAAAAAAAAGAGGGATGAACAGGTTACCTCAACCTCCTGTCCAACAAGAGTCCATTCAGGAGCGGGTCCATACACTGGCATGTGGACAGGACCTGTCACAACCACTCTGGGAGACACCCTGGGCGATGATTGGTTGTGGCACAACACCCCTGATCTAGGTGAAGGGGGTGCGAGCTGATGGAGCATGCAGCATGCAGACGCTCCACCAAAATCAGTCCTGAGGTGCACCTGAACAGAAAACAACATGTTAACACATATTTGTCATATCAAATGAAGAGCAAGTAAGGCTGAAGAAGGAAGAAACTTACACCATCATGACACCACCATGTACAGCTGACGAAGGGGGAGGTGATCGGCCATATACACAAATGTTAAACCTGGAAGAAGTGTCACATAATCAATTATGTAATCACACAATTCTAAGAAATATCTGTTAGCACAGTGTCACTGAAGAGAAAAAAATACAACAAAAATATGTATTTTACACACCCATCCATGCAGCAACACGATGATATACTTGACGTAGCGCTGTTTGTAGTTCTGGCTTGACAGTCAGGTGAGGTGGAAAGTCAAGCACAAACACCTACAAAATAGTTGTATAAAAAAAAAAAAAACCCAAACAAACATAAAAATGCAAAATAAATTCATGAATATTCTTGTTATTGAACTATGGATCATGGAATTACTTGATATTGATAAAACAAAGTGGCGATGACATTCATGTGTTCAAATTTGTTTGTCACAGCAGATAAACAAACCTTGGGCCAGCGGTCCAACACAGTTGCCAGTAGCGCAGCAAAATCCTGGGCGGAGTCTGTTACAAGCCCGTGTTCAAGGTTGTTGCCCGGGGCGAGAACACAAAACCATCCACAAGTGGACAGAGATGTGAGTCTCCCACCACCAGAACAAAAACATAAAGAAACTCGTGGCTTGACAAAATCACGACCCATACCTTCTTGTCTGGTTGCTGGGCCTTAAGAACGAACTTGCACTGTTTTGTCAGTCAGGAGCAAAACGGGCCATCTTCGCACCCAGGTCGCTGACCAGTACCGCACCCTGTGTAAATTGACAAAAAAGAAAAATCTAAATATGTTTTTGTAAGATTTATTTGGAATACAACATAACAACACAGGCAGAACATGAAATCATGAACGTGGAAGTACTCACGACGTTCAAAGTCCTTCCGAGGTGGAAAAGGTGTCCAATCCTGTTTTTGCTCCAGGCGTCGTTTCATGGCCAGAGAGCGACGGAATGCCTTGGTGTTCGGCATCTGAACAATGAAATGAAAGATTGTGTCATTTTCAATGAAGGACAATGATAACACAAGTTTACAGAAAAAAGTGATGTTTTCTCACACACGACATCAAAACACAGAAAGGTTTCTGTACCTTTGCAGCTGGAGACGATGAGCTTAAATCAATAAAGCAAAAGAAAATGTGTATGTGTACTCTTGGACCCTAACCCTAATGCCATACAAGTCTATGGGGTGAAATTTCAACTTTGTCCTACAGATATGGGGCCACTTGCTTTTTCATCAGGAGCCCCCAAGAAGCACCCACGCCAAATTTGGGGCTTCTAGTACTTGAGGAACCCCGAAACCCTAACCCTAATTTCAGCTAAGCCTAACCCTAACCCTAGTTTCAGCCTTATTGTTAACCCTAATTCAATGCAAGTCTATGGGGTGAATTTTCAACTTTGTCCTAGAGACATGGGGCCACTTGCTTTTTCATCAGGAGCCCCCAAGAAGCGCCCACGCTAGATTTGGGGCTTCTAGCCAATGAGGAAAAATTTGGAGCAGACAGGACAGGGTTACAGCTGAGAAGGCACTTAAGATCCTCAAAGGACTGTTGCCACTCACTAGACCAAACAAATGGTTTCAATGGACTGGTTAATTCTTCTCTCGTGGCCGGCAGCTCCACTGCCTTGGTGCTGGAGATGCCCGCTCAGGGGCGCCGCCAGGAATTTTGGGCCCCCTTCAAAAAAACAAAAACAAATGGGCCTCCTGTGCGCAGCGCTTGTCAAAAGCACATCACTCAAAAAATACAGTATAGTTCAATAATAGTGCTTGAGTCCATCTTTGACAGTGTCAATGTATTTTTATTGTGAATTCGCCACAAAGCAAACTCTTAACATTTATCAATGATTCATGAAAAAAACACTTGATGTCTCTCGGACAAAGTTGAGCTTTGACCTTCATAGACTTGCACTGCATTAGGGTTTAGCGATAAGGCTGGAATTAGAGTGAGGGTTTCGGGGTTCCTCATGGGCTAGAAGCCCCAAATTTGGCATGGGTGTGTCCTGGAGGATCCTGATGAACCTGAAAGTGGCCCCATGTCTCTGGGACAAATTTGAGCTTTGACCTTCATAGACTTGCACTGCATTAGGGTTTAGCGATAAGGCTGAAACTAGGGTTAGGGTTTTGGGGTTCCTCAAGAACTAGAAGCCCCAAATTTGGCGTGTGCGCTTCTTGGGGGCTGCTGATGAAAAAGCAAGTGGCCCCATGTCTCTAGGACAAAGTTGACCTTTGACCCTCATAGACTTGTCATTAGGGTTAGCGATAAGGCTGGAATTAGAGTGAGGGTTTTGGGGTTCCTCATGGGCTAGAAGCCCCAAATTTGGCGTGGGTGTGTCCTGAAGGATCCTGATGAACCTGAAAGTGGCCCCATGTCTCTCGGACAAAGTTGACCTTGGACCCTCATAGACTTGTGTGGCATTAGGGCTATCGATAAGCGATACAAACCTGGTGAGTTTAAGACTTAGTGACTCTACGTACATGAATGTATGGGGTACCCCGTCCTTACTTTGTTCCAACCTTCCCTCCACAAACCTGGCTGTCCAGTGCAGAAGTCAAAGTGAGAGAGAGAACAAAGAAGGAGGAGGGCCTGTGACGCCACTGCTGATTGGCTCGTTGGTTGGTTGAATGAGCCAATTCTAGAGCTCCCCTCGGTGTCCACACACTGCAAAATATATCTAAGAAACAAACACTTAAATTGAGAAAGAACAGGCTAGAAACAAGTCAAATTATCTGCCAATGCAGTAAGATATTTAGACTTGGTAAGATTTCTTAAAATAAGACGATATATCTAGGCATTTGAAGAATGGAAAAACTCTCTGAAATAAACAGTAAAGCACTCATTCCAAGGACTGTACTAAGTCAAATAAACTTGATACTAGCTTCTCAATTCTTTTTTCACGTTTGCTTCTTTCTTAATTTGAATGAAAAGATCTTAAAACCAGACCTACTAACAGTGCAATTCTTCTTAATTTAAGTGTTCACAATATGAGCTTTTTTTTTCTCAAAATGAGACAAAGCATCCACCCCCCCCTACGCCCACTCCCCCCCCCAAAAAAATAATTCAGCAAACAGAATTAATATTGTCAACAACTATTTATTCACTTAAATTGCTGACAGTGCCTTCACTGCCTTGTAATAAAAACGTCACAAAGGCATTGCATCTTAAAACAATCTCAAGCAATCATTTCTAGAACGCAAGTAACAATTGTTACAATATTCACCGTCATCATTATTGAATATTGATTCAGATTCCCTGACACTCAGTTACACAAAAAAAACAAAAACAGTATGGGGACAGCATATAGTGTTGTGTTCCTATCACCACTGATAACATGTTTAGGGGAGTGTATCACTACCTATGCCTAGTACACAGCTCTACTCCCCAATAAAATCTTTCCATTCTGCCATGGTCTTTTTTGTATGAGGCTGTGGTGTCTCACTCATGGATAGTGTCCTGTAGCACTTCTGTCTGAATGACAGAGAGAAGGGTTGCCACACACTTTTGGATATGTGAGGTGCAGGGCATAGTAGTAACCCATCAGATGAAGCAGACCATCACTCAAGTCTTCCTTGGCAAGCGTGGTGGCGGGAGTGGCTCCAAGACAGATGAGACAGCAGGTCCCATCAAACAGCAACACAGGCTTGCAGAAAGACCTCTTCTGCGAGTACATTGTGGGATCTTCTGTTGGCTAAAGAAAAAGAAGAAGGAAACGCCACATCCATGCATGGAACTATGAAGTGTTGAATGTGAGAAAATGCGAACAAACTTTCACCTGAATGACATAAAGCAGGGCCTCACTGGCATGTCCCAGCTTCTTCGGTGGTGGACTTGGTGAAGGAAAGAGTGTGGGGAGTGCCCTGAGCAGCGCGATGGAATATTCCACTGGAATAGAACAAATCAACTTTGAGTTCAAAGTTAGTCTTCCTAAAAATGAGTCTTATTAGGTTTGTGTTGATCACAAAAAAAATCTTATTTTTTCAGCATGAAGAGTATTACCATTCTGCATCTATTCATTCAGCGCAACATAAACCATCCTATGTCCAAGGAAACAGCTACACAGTCAATTAGAGACACAGCAAAATGACTCTACTAAACTACATCCAGCGTTATGCGTGGCTTCATCACTTCATTTTTTTTCCAAACACCATAAAATTACACATTGGTGCAGAAGTCTTCCCATCTCTTTTTTTAGTTCATCAATGAATTTTCTGTTGCCCTTATCCAGAATGCGCCGCAGCTCATTCATCGCCTATAATGCAAGTCAATGTTAAAATCTGCAAAAATGCTTGCTTTTCATCATAAACCAAAACAAGTTCATCACTTACATGATAAAGATCCTTGACACATGGATATGCATCCAGGATCTTTGTTGGCCTTGTCCTGTTCTTTCAGAACATCACTATCGATGAAGGATCTTCTTGCTTGAAACTGCAGGTCAAGAATTTGGGAGACAGCATCTTGGTTGGGTTTTGGTTTCTTGTACAGCTCCTGCAGGGTCTGATAATGTCTGGCCTGTGCTGTCAGACCATCTTTGGCTGATGAAATGGAGGAGACAAATCAGTAAATCAGTCAAATGGATGAAATTGTTTGGAGCATCAAAATATATCAAATGACAATTCAAATGTAAAAATGCCTGTCATATATCATGATATCCAAAACTATCATAACATTGCCTAGCTTTCATACATTATCATTATTATTAAAATGGACATGTTTCTACTTACGTGAAGTGTGGCCATTATCAGAACTGCGCCCTGGTGTGTGACACAAAATAATTGTTGATCCACCAATTGAGTCTGCATCATGATCTTCTTCTTGGTCACTTGCTGAGAAGTCAATGTGATGCCTTTTCTTCTTGTGGCCCCTCTCTGGTGAATCTCTTGTGAAGATTCTTGTAAGTGCTCGCCTGTGGTAAATAAAATTTCACTCATTGAAAGAACAAATAAAGATGGAACGTGAACATGCACAGATAAAAAAAAGTATCAGCCAAAAATAACCACACGCTTCAAAATCTTCACACTTTTTTCACAAAAAGTGCGCAAAATAATATAATCACTTACATGTTTCATTGTTTTGTCTTAATCCTTCAGCATGGGATAATACTCCACTAGTCTTTTAGCCATTGCAGTGACTTCATGCTTAGAAGGGTACCGGACCCCCTCTCCTTGCTGACTGGCTCTCAAGATAGAAATCATGCTGGTGACAGTGTTTCTCACCAGCCTGCATCTCAGCTCTTTGAACATGACACATTTCCCCTCACTGGCAGTGCGGGCCATCTGGAAGTAGTGCTTACGAGCTTGCTCCAACTCACTGTCTGTATAGAGGGTGGGCAAACATTTTTAGCAACGGGCCACATGACAGACCTGCATCGAGTCGGCGGGCCACGGAAGGGGGGGTTGTAGGTAGGTACAGAATTCATAATTCAGTGCCTTGGAGCGAATAGCTTCGCCACTCAACTGGCCAAGAGACATGTGGCCTGTCCTTCTCCAATGCAAGCGGGTGGGAAAAGCACAGGAGTTGGTGTCTGCTCTTTTCTTAGAAGACAGCCTGCAATATGATGTTGTAAAGGAAGCAATTTTTCCTGCTTATGAGCTTGTTCCTGAGCCCTACTGGCAAAAATTTAGGAACCATAGAAAATCTAGTGGTCAAACCTTTGTCGAGTTTGCATGGGAGAAAAGCAACCTCTTTGATAAATGGTGTGCAGCTAATGATGTCAAAAATGACTTTGAGTCACTCCGTGAGCTCGTTCTTTTAGAAGATTTTAAAGACTCTTTGCCAGAGAAGGTGGTAATGTTCTTGAATGAACAGAAAGTGTTGTCATTGTCCAAGGCTGCTGTCCTCGCAGATGAGTTTGTGTTGACCCACAAAAATGTCATCTCATCTTCCCCCCCGATCGGACAGGCCTTCTGCTTCTCGTCCCACAAGAGCCGAGTCTAGCCACCTCCCCCTTGAAAAGGCTAGAGGGAAGGGACTTCTGGTTTGGCCATAAAGCGGTAGACTGCGCGACACCAGGGCTCTCGACCATCCAGGGTAAAAACTCCCCGAAAACTTGAATAACTATTGGCAGATATCATATTAACTACAAAGTGATCAGGGGAACGTTGGAATGGGAAGGAAAACTCGATTCAACCAAAACAGAAACACGGTAACAGACAATATGGCGGAACTACCAGCTTGCTCTGAAACAGAGGGAGATGGCGAAACGAACTCCTCGTGACTAACGACGCGAAAAAGGGCTCGGACATAGAAATTATTAGCAAGGAGATACGGGATTTAAAAACGGAATCAAAAGAAGTCCTTCGCACGTTTGGAGAAACACTGAGGAACGACGTGGAAAAAGACTTGGACGACTTCAAAGACGAAATAAATCAACAACTTGCGAAAGTCATCACCGAACAGGAGCTCCAGACCGGCAAGATCAACGAGGCTGAGTCGCGGATTGAAAAGCTCTGGTCATATCACTGAGAGAACAAAAAGCTCTTCAGGACAAGTTAACTGACCTGGAGTCCAGGCCGAGGAGAAACAACCTACGTATCTATGGAGTCACTGAAGGAGAGGAGGGAGAATCTGTGGCCAAGTTTGTGGAAGACCTGCTGAAAAGCAAACTGCACCTGCCAGCAGATTTTAATGTCCAAATTCAGAGAGCACACCGCTCATTTGCACAGAAGCCAGCGGACGGTGCCCAACCGAGACCCATCATTGTTAACTTTCTGGAATTTACTACCAAAGAGAGGGTCCTGAGAGAGCTATGGACAAAGAAAATAGAACTGGGGAAGAAAGTACCGTCATTCCATCACGATTACGCGACAGAGATGGTCCAAACAAAGGAGTACAACACTGCTAAAAGAATCCTGAAGGAGAAGGGCATCCGCTTCCAGACGCCATTCACCAAGATGAGGACCCACTGGGATACGGGAACTCGAACCTACAACAGCGCAGAGGAGATAAAGGAGGAATTGGCGAGACGCGGCCTGGCGGAGAAGACGGTGGTGGCGACGGGTGCGGAGGGGCCTGCGGCACTCGGTGCCCCGCACTGCGACGGAGTGGCAGTGCAAGGAGGGATCCTGGAGGGGCTACGCATCAGCAGCGACACGAGCCAGAGAAAAGCTACAAGAGTTTCAAAGATTCTTTGATTAAATTCAGAGAATAAAGGGAAGAAAGCTGGTAGGGATGTTCTAGTATGACCGGTGTTTTTAGTTGACAAATTATTAAAATTGAATTCCCATGTTAATAGAAAAGAGACTGTGGGAAGTCCGGGTCGCTCCTTTTTTTCTAACGTTGGACTCATTTAGAACGACTAAAATACTCATTGCAGGTTCAAGTGTCATTTCTAAGTTAGGTTAGATTTTTGACTGCCTTCACGCGGGCCGGACAGAGACACACCGTAGTTTGGCCATGCCTGATCTACAGGAAACACATCTCTCTCAACAAAAGCTAAATCAACATGATTTAAAAGCTAAACTCGACACAACTAATGGCAACAGAAGTAAGACCCGCCTGTCGAAACTTGTCAACGTCTCTCTAGCCGAACTCGGGATGTTTGATGTTTGGAGGGACCTCCACCCGTTACAGAGGACTATTTTTTTTATTAACATTACAGACAGATACAGAATAGAGGAATGTAAAATAGGAACGACTGACTTGTACTGACACAGTATTAATTACCTTATTATTTGTCTAAATAAGAGGAAGAAAAACACACTTTGGAGATTAAATGTGGGTATGCTAAATAATCCAAAAACACTGGAGGAGGTTAAGAAAGAGATTAAATGCTCTATGGAGGAGAACATAGATAGTCCAGTAGACACTACCATACTGTGGGACACAATTAAAGCTGTGATGAGAGGGAGGTTAATAGCGAGGGCAGCCTATCAAAAAAAGACTAGATGTGGCGAGGGGGAGGGTCTGGCGGAGGTGGAGACAATTCAGATGGTGGGTATCAAGGAAAATTGGGGCGGGGGTTGCCTGACAATGCCGCCTGGGGAGTTGCAGGAAGAGCTTAATCGGACTAAGCAATAATTTGGTTTTCTCGTCCAATCGGAGTTCTCACCTTGTCCCCCTATACAAGCATCTGAGAAATTTGAATTACTGACGGGAACATGTCCTCCTCCCAACAGTAGGGGGTGGAGTGAGCCTTTTCAGCTGGTCAGCTGCTTTCGGTTGACATATTACATCATTATGACATAGAATGATAGTTCATAATGTACGTGTTACTTACTTTGCAGATAAGCTGTACCCTATTTCTTGTGCTCATGGTTATCTTAAAAGATAACCATGAGACAAGAACGTTGTTTGCTATTGGAGGGCTACAACAACACAATGTCTTCGATGCTACGCTTTGTGCCGTTGCCACGGACCCGAAACTCTCGTTCTTGTTGGATGCGGGTTCTGCGCAGACTGGTGGGAGAGTTTGTGTACAGGTTTTGCAAAGGAACGGTGTCTTCAGTTATACACACGCTCATTAAAGTGCTGACCGTGGAGGAAGCTTGTGCCGCTGCACGCCGTTTCCAGCAGAATAAACGCGAAATTATCGAAATAAAAACAAATCAGAAAAACATCTCTTTGCTGTGCTTTTATTTACAAAGTTGAAATTCTTCTAACTTATAAAAAATGTGAACGAAAAGGTAGAAATATAAATACAAAGGAATACGTATTTGTTCAGGGCTGCGCAAAGCCGGAGCCCTGCATTTGCTGCGCTACCCTTTTAAAAAAGGTCTCTGTTGTGTGTTATTTTAATATGTCCATCTCTTTTAGAAGAGAAAGCATCGCCCCGGTCTCATCCTCTCTCCAAATGTCAACATTCTTATTCGCGTTTGCTGGTTGTTTCGCGCCGTCTGTTTTGTTAGACGTAACGTAGTTGTGCGGTGGTGCGTGCGCACTTACGTTGTCCAGTTAATCGTCCGACTAAGGCGTATACATGGCCTAGAAATTAGAATTCCAATCGCATTATCTGGGTGTCTCAATCGGAGTTCTCCAATTCCAATCGGAGTTCTCAAACTCCGATCAGAATCGGACTATGGCAATAATTCAAATTTCTCGAGTACCATGTAAACGCACTGAGGGACGCAAAGATTGCACTCCGGCGCAGGTGTGATTGATGACGTGAAGGTGGGGGCAAACCCACCTGCCACATAGAGAAGAAGGTTACAAGAAGAACACAAAAGCAATAAGGACGATACAGTGTCACAACAAATAATCGGTGTCAGAAGGGAAATAGACGATGTCTTGAGGCTAGATGTTGAGAAAAAGCTGAAATTCATTAAACAGACCCACTATGAATCAGGCTGTAAATCAACCAAATATTAAGCAAGAGGAATCAAGGCCCAGCAAGCTTCTCATGCAATATGTAAAATTAGAGACCCATTAACGAAACAGCTACTACTTGAACCTGAAGAAATAGAGAGGGTTTTTAAAGATTACTTTGAAAATCTATATACCCAACCCACGGCTGAAGAAGATTGTGAGATGAAAGAATTCCTTGACTCATTGGACCTACCAGCCATTGGAGATGAGCAAAATAGAAAACTCATTTCCAGTATAACCAAAAAAGAAATAGATGCTGCCATTAGCAGGCTTAAAATCAACCAAAGCGCCAGGTAGTGATGGGTTTCCTAGTGAGTGGTATAAAACATTTGGAGAAGAATTAACCCCGATACTCCTAAATTCTTTTAATCTGACTCTGACAGAGGGCAAACGGCCTCCCTCATGGAAAGAGGCTGTCATTCCAGTTATTCCAAAAGAAGGGAAAAATAAGGAACTTTGTGATTCGTATAGGCCCATTTCAATCTTAAATGTTGACTAGAAGATCTTTACTTCAATCATCTCAAAAAGACTTGAACGTTTTATGCCGGACTTGATAGATGAGGATCAGTCAGGTTTTATAACAGGTAGGCAGACTCAAGATAACATTAGACGGGACCGTCGAGGGCTGGACGATAATTCGATAACGATATATATCGATCGATAGACGTGTGCTGCAATAGGAAAAAAAGGGGTCGATAAAAAGTTTGATAGAAAAAGTTTCACTTCCTTTTTCATCATAGCCAATCATGTAGCTTAATATTACGGTCATTTCTTCCTCCAACCAATCGCAAACGCAGACCCAGCGGCTCCACGTTGTCGGAGGAATCCGCTGCCAGCGCCAGCACCAAGCAAGTAAAGCAGACCAAACTGGACTTCTTGCAGTAAATACGACAAAGCGTCCAAGCGCCATAAGGACATCACCCATGTAGTAACATGCTTCATAGCGAGGGATATGCTGCCAATAACCACCGTTGAAAAGCTTGGCTTCAAACAGCTTCTCGCCACTCTTGACCCGCGATATGAAGTTCCAGACTGCAAGTATTTTTCAAACACAGCTCTTCCTCGTCTGTACAACGAGTGCAGGGAATCAGTGCAAAACGAGCTGTTAACCGCCACAACTTCAGACCTCTGGTCGAGTTGCACGTTCAAGCCCTATCTCAGCCTATTTTTTTTTTAAATAAATGACTAAATTAATAATAATAATAATACTAATAATAATATTAAAAAAAACAAAAAAACAATTCAGTTGTGTTTAAAAAAGGTGGTTGAATAAAAGTTTGAATTTGAATTCAGTGCTTGTGTGTTCTTTATTAAAAGTCTGTCATGAAGTAATAGTATAAAACATCCAGCGCTGCAATTAAAATATGTTTTCAATTTTTTTGATAATTATCGATATCGATCAATATGACTTTTTTTTATATCGATATGCTTTTTTTCTATATCGTCCAGCCCTAGGACTGTCCTATACATAATAGATCAGCTCCAAAAGTTGGAGATTTCTTTATCAAGTTCTTGGGAAACTAGGGTTCCAAGAAAAGTTAATACAGTGTATTCAAGGTCTCTACCAAGAACCTACGGCAAGGGGGAGGGTCTGGCGGAGGTGGAGACAATTCTGATGGTGGGTATAAAGGAAAATGGGGTGGGGGGTTGCCTGACAATGCCACCTGGGGAGTTGCACCCTAGGAAATAAACTATAATAAAATTCCTCGGGCTACACAGGTTCGTTACGCTTTGAAATTTAAGGGGACGAGATGGACTTCCAATCAGTCAGCTTTTTTAACAGGTAGGCAGACTCAAGAAGACATTAGACGGGTCCTATACATAATAGATCAGATCCAAAAGCAGGGCCTGCGAGCTGTTACTGGTGAGCCTTGGCTGTGTGAATTGGAGATTTCTGTATCAAGTTCTTGGGAAACTGGGGTTCCAA
>NW_027466114.1:200000-260000 GCF_046127955.1 Nelusetta ayraudi
CCAAGTGAAGTATTAAGACAAATAATCAGGTTTGTACTGCTTGATTGAACACATTCATCCCGTTCCAGTGCACTAAAACCCACTTCCCTTCAGGACCGTGTCAGCGAAGCCAAAACTTCCTTGAGTGACGTTGTTTCCCAGCATGCAATGCGAGCTAGCGATTCACAATACTATTCCATCACAAACATGGATGTAAAAAATAAAAAGGGACGAAAAATGAAACTTCAGGAACAGCAACCATTGCAATACAAGCAGAACTGGGCCGAAGTTTTATATTATGTACACTATAATACAGCCTTCTGGTGGACAAGCCATACTATTTAATCCGTGTCTTCCTATGGCACTTCCGTGGGTAGAAACTCATCGTAGAGGTCACGTGCTGGGTGCTTGTCACCCCACCAACCACCTCGGGGAAGGTCTAACAGGAGAAGCTTGCTGGCGGAAATGATGCACTACAAGTGGATGTGACGCTCATGAGTGCGATGGATGAGGTAGAGCAATGCTCCAGAACCCGATTCAGACTACTCTCCCTCCACTTTTTTTGTTTTGTATGAGCGTTTAAAAAAAACAACATAATGATAATCGAATAAGCTTTAGTTTATTAATCAGAATTAAAACAAGTAGGTTTTGCCCTTACAAGGTTGTAGATTTGTTATAGATGAGTTCCTTTGTTGTAGCTTGAAAAACTATATATGGGATGTACCATGACCTGAGGGATTTCCTCATCCCATCCCAGCTTGGTTCTGATGCTGAATGTGAATGTATCTTGCTGTACATCCCACTGAGCTCCAAGGGCCCTCTCCATAGGGAGCTGGTCTCTGTCAAGGTTAATTGTTTTTACCTCTTTAGCTCTCTGCTCTTCAGGAATGGCGGCCAGCACCGAGCGATGATTGCTCACCCACTTATTGAGCTTAAATCCACCTCTACCGCACAGGTCTGTTAGCTGCTGGTACAGATGTATTGCTTGTTCCACCGTGCTGACGGCCTTTAGACAATCATCCACGTAGAAATTTTGACCAACAGTGTTTATAACCTCGGCTGGGAAGTCATGCTGATTGTCGTCGAATGAAGCACAGCTTGGGGATGACACTGCCCCAAAGATGTGGACCAGCATCCTGTGCTCTTGTAGGTCCTTTGTAATGTCCCCATCTGGCCACCAGAGGAAGCGTAAGAAGTTTACATCCTGGTTGGAAACTCTTACTTGATGAAACGTTCCCTCAATGTCAGTCATGAATGCTACAGGGCCTTGGCGAAAACGAAGCAGCAAACCTAGCAGTGTACTTGTCAAATTGGGACCCTGCAGGAGCTCTTTATTTAATGATGTTCACTCACTTTCAATCTCACAGCCACTAAAAAACCTGATTGTGATTGAGAGGTCCTCGGCAGCCAATCACTGTTGGGAGTCCAGCCTTCAAACAATCCTCCTGAATCCAGACTCACATCTGTGAGCATCTGGAACTTTGGCCCCGATCCTCCACACCACACAACTTGGGATGACAGCGCCACCTACCTGTATCCTTTCAGCAGCCAGTCCATCCTCTGACCCGTTTCCACTGTGGCCTGTTGTGTCATCTGGACCGGAGTCTGGATCATCAGTGTCCAGGTTCATGGAATCTGTCAGAGTGCCGCCGTCCTGTGATGTAATGATAGAGAATCACTCTATTTATACTAATGTGCAGAACCACTAGAGTGTCATTTCTTCACTGCTGTCAGCAACAAGCATTTGGTGTCACACTGGTGTACAACACTTATGGGCTAATTAATAAGAAATGACATATTTATGAATCACCCGTAATGCCCAGATTGTTGCTGCTTATCTGCTGATATGAGCCGTCAACTGTTGCAATATAGAACCACGGGCAGGAAATTACAATTAGTGTAGAGTGTATTATAATTTAAAAGTTTACTCACGGTAGTTCTTTAAAGAATTTAGCAGGGATGGAACAGGCTAACGTGACGACGTCACCTGTAACACGGTAGGAGCTCAACCTGCTGTCACGGCGAAAACTCCGTTTTACGTCCCGTCTAGGGGGACCGAGACGCAACGTGTAGGACACCTTCCCCCACTCCCAAGCCTCATTAATTTTTCACTGCAGTTGGCAGTTTCAACAAAAAACATTTTATTAATCAGTAAATGAAATAAACAAAACAACTTAACCGGTGGGCAGCAAAGGCTTCAGGGTGGGCCCAGGCCAAAATAATAAACCAAACTCCAACTAGCTCGCCTTAAGAACTAAGTAAAGAAAGAAAGAGAACCCAAATACAGAAAGGCTAACCTCCCTACATACTTAATAAACAGGAGAAAAGAGGGGACAAAGAAAATGGCAGCCCACCCCTACGGCTGCGTGCTCTAACACCATTTCAGAAGTGACTAACTGCAGAGTTGGGAGCGGAGGAGGGATGACCGTCAGGCTGGCTCGACTGCTCCTCCTTCTCAGCCGTGGCGCGTCCAATCAGCAGCCGACATCCAGGACCGCACCTGCAAGGCGTCATCCTCTCTCTCTCTCACACACACACACACACACACACAGATAGAGGCATCTAGACCCACCTGTGGGTCATAACACCCCCTCCCTGAAGAACTAAACCCTATTAACATACCTACAAACAAAACTAAACAAGAAAAACAGCTCAGTTCACCCAAAATAAAATTCCGCAGCTAGTCCACATCATAATGCATCTGCCAACACATTATCAACCCCCCTTCCTGTGGCAAATCTGGAGATTGAAGTCTTGCAGGGGCAGAGACCACCGCATCTACGAGGGCATTATAGTCTGTAAAAACCTGACCCCAAATTAACATCAAGATGGGCACTGTCAGGAGGAGAGCCAAAGCTTCTTTCTTAACTTCCCAATAATGACTCTGTGTGCATGCTGCTTAGTTGTGGCATGTCCCTCTACTTCTATGCTATTCTACAGCGGGGGTGGTCAGAAAACAATAGTGGGTGGCTCTCAATTAATTTAACAATATCATGACGGGCTGATGCAGGCAAATGGGACAAAAACGAGCTTAAGTTATTCATAATTTCAGAGTTTCCCAGGCGCGCCGAAGGAACACCGATTTTTTTTTTTTTTTTTTCAATGAGCCCTCCCTCCGCCAATGGGCACGGAGGGGGCGGAGGCTCAGGCGACACATTTTTCCGAGCGACGTAACGCCCGGTTCACACTGGACGCGGAAGCGCCACGAAGCGCCGCGAAGCGCCGCCGAGCGCTTCCATTCGGCGCCCACGTTAATCAATGTGGTGGTTGCGCGGCTCGCGGCATGCATTTGTTGTTTCGGCGTCTGCTCTATTTCGTGCGCGAGCCGCGAGCGATCCTCGTCAATAGTACAGGAAGTCGCTCAATAAAAACGAGAAAATCCGGTGAATTTTCAAAATAAACTAATTTCAAAAATAAAAACCGAATGATAAATTCGATCATATATCATATTTGTATGTTATATTTGTCAGTACATTGTATCAGAGTGCGAGAGAGATTAAACACACACACACACACACACACACACACACACACACACACACACACACACACACAGAGAGGAAGACTTGATCAAAATACGTCTGTTTGATCCTAAAGATGCCGGTCAATGATCATTATGAAAGAGGTCTTGTCTTGAGATGGACACCTGAGTGCGTGTTTCTATTTATTTACACACATACACACACACACACACACACACACACACACACACACACAAAAGTAAGCTACGGAGCAGGCTGGCTACGGGGCGAGGGGGGGCGATGATGAAAATGATTTTTTTTATCTAATTTTTTTTAAAGAAAAAAAAAAGAAGCTCAAGTGGGAGTGAAAAAAAGACTGCAGCTGAGCAGAAGCGCTTGTCGACCGTCGCGGAGCTGTTCGCGTCTGGTGTGAACCAGTTGGAGCCTCGCTCGCGAAATTCGTCGGCGCTCCGCTTCGCGGCGCTTCCGCTTCCATTGAAATGAATGGCACGAGCCGCGCGCCTGTTCGCGTCTGGTCTGAACCACTACATTCAGTGCCTTTACATGGCACTAGAGAAAATCGAATTATTGCCTTAGTCCGATTATGATCGGAGAACTCACGTGCGTGTAAACACCTTACTCCGATTATGATTGGAGTTTGAGAACTCCGATTGGAATCGGAGAACCCCGACTGAGACACCCAGATAATGCGATTGGAATTCGAATTTCTCTGCCATGTATACGCCTTAATCGGACTATTAACTGGACAATGCGAGTGCGCATGCGCCACGCCTCGCTCTCGCGACTCATGACCGCACAACTACGTCGTCTAACAAAACAGACGGCGCGAAACAACCTGGCAAACGCAAAAAAGAATGTTGACATTTGGAGAGAGGATGAGACTGGGGCGATGCTTTCTCTTCTAAAAGAGATGGACATATTAAAATAACGCGCAACGGAGACCTTTTTAAAAAGGGTAGCGCAGCAAATGCAGGGCTCCGGCTTTGCGCACCCCTGAACAAATACGTATTCCTTCGTATTTATATTTCTACCTTTTCGTTCACATTTTTTATAAGTTAGAAGAATTTTAACTTTGTAAATAAAAGCACAGCAAAGACATGTTTTCCTGATTTGTTTTTATTTTGGTAATTTCACTGTTATTCTGCTGGAAACGGCGTGCAGCGGCACCAGCTTCCTCCACGGTCGGCACTTTAATGAGCGTGTGTATAACTGAAGACACCGTTCCTTTGCAAAACCTGTACACAAACTCTCCCACCAGTCTGCGCAGAACCCGAATCCAACAAGAACGAGATTTTGGGGTCCGTAGCGACGGCACAAAGCGTAGCATCGAAGTGTTGTTGTAGCCCTCCAACAGCAAACAACGTTCTTGTCTGCCTTTTAAAATAACCATGAGCACAAGAAATAGGGTACACCTTAACTGCAAAGCACGTAACACGTACATTATGAACTATCGTTCCATATCACAATAGATTTAATATGTCAACCGAAAGCAGCTGACTATATATATACATGTATATATATATATATGTATATATATATATATATATATATATATATTTATATATATATATATATATATATATATATATATATATATTTATACATATATACATATATATATATATATATATTTATATATATATATATGTACATATATACATATATGCATATATATATATACATATATATATACATATATATACATATATACATATATGCATATATATATATATATGCATATATATATATACATATATATATATATATATGTACATATATACATATATACATATATGCATATATATATATATATATACATATATATATATACATATATATATATATATATATATATATGTACATATATACATATATGCATATATATATATATATATATATATATATATATATATGTATATTAATTAACCTCTGTCATTGAACTCCAAAACATACATGGTCAATATCCATATTATTATTATGTTGTTTTTTTTTAAATGCTCATACAAAACAAAAAAAAAGTGCGACATCCACTTGTAGTGCATTACTTTCGCCAGCAAGCTTCTCATGTTAAGACTGACTACATTGACCCATATTTTCCATATACTCAAATGAATCAGATGCCCTGCAGATCCCCTGCAAGGGCCACGAGGGGTGACGCACAACCAGCACGTGACCTCTACCATGTGCTTCCACCCACGGAAGTGCCATAGGAGGACACGGCTTAAATAGTATGGCTTGTCCACCAGAAGGCTGTATTATGGTGTACATAATATAAAACTTCGGCCCAGTTCTGCTTGTATTGCAATGGTTGCTGTTCCTGAAGTTTCATTTTTTCCTTTTTCCCTTTTTCTTTTTTACATCCATGTTTGTGATGAAATAGTATTGTGAATCGCTAGCTCGCATTGCATGCTGGGAAACAGCGTCACTCAAGGAAGTTTTGGCTTCGCTGACACGGTCCTGAGGGAAGTGGGTTTTAGTGCACTGGAACGGGATGAATGTGTTCAATCAAGCAGTACAAACCTGATTTATTGTCTTAATACTTGACTTCGAATGGCCATATTGTTTAGGATTAGAATTAGATGACAACTTCTTCACAATATTTGCAACGATTCAATTTGACCAGCAGGTGTCAGTAGAGGACGGAATTTCATGTTGACTATTTCCTAATGGAAGTGCTCTCTTTACGTTGGATTTTTCTCATAATTATTTGAAGTGTAGGCCTGTAGTTGATGAGGAATCACGGTGTGCTAACTCTACTCAAACAGCTTAGATGAAAAAAAGGGAGTGTGATTTAGGTTTGTGGTACATTATGACAATCTTGGACTTGCAAGACTGAGGCGACGGTTCAATTCCCATCAATGTGTATTATATATGTGTTATTTAGCTCATCTATTCTACATTTTAAATAGATCACATTTGACATCTGACCCACTGAACACTTACTATTGAACATATTTTTAAACTATGGGCTATTTAGTCTTGTTTTAGGATATAATATAATTCATTGCACAAACTGTCAGGCTAAGTATAAGAGCTATAGTCTACTACAATCAGTCGTGCCAAAAAAGAGACATTGTCTTTATTTTTCATTTTTATTTTATTGTGTCAGCATTGAACCATACAAGCATGTAGTGTTGTCCAACAAAAATGCATGGCGAATCAAATCCCAAACAATCTATGAAACAATGAACACGTTTCCATTGCACTTCATTTTATTGAGTACTAGATGACCTCCTCGAGCACTGTGTCATTGAAGCCTCGAGTAATGAACCATTTTTTGAAACAAGTGTCGAAGCTTCAACAAAGCCTCGATCGGCCATCACTACCTACGGCTGCGTGCTCTAACACCATTTCAGAAGTGACTAACTGCAGAGTTGGGAGCGGAGGAGGGATGACCTTCAGGCTGGCTCGACTGCTCCTCCTTCTCAGCCGTGGCGCGTCCAATCAGCAGCCGACATCCAGGACCGCACCTGCAAGGCGTCATCCACTGTCAGACACACACACAGACACAAAGATAGAGGCACCTAGACCCACCCGTGGGTCATAACACTCCGTGTGGATCTTTTCACTCTGGCATTGAAAGGGGGTGCTAGCGCTAGCCGTTTGCTAAGCTATGTACAGACAGCACCACCGCTTGCCGAACCACATAGTCACACCGTTTATATACAACAACTCGTCATCAATATCTCTAAAGTAGAAGTCAAGAACTTTTTTCAAAAACGATAACTAACTCAAACTTTTTTGTGTGTTTATAAAAACAAACTAAAACAAACTTAAATTGAAGTCATATTTCACTTCGTTTACGTCTGTCAAATGAATATTTGCCCAGGAAAATCTTTTAGTTTTACGCAGCAGCACCTAAATGCACCTCGCGTTCTGTGACGTCACCCCTCTTTCACAGCAGTATGTTGACGCGCGACTCGCGGCGGGAAAGTCCGATATGCCACAGTAGTGAACATGTTTATTGAGACTGGGAAGTAGACACGACAGTTTGACTCAGTTGACTCAAATATCCTGTGGCGATGAGAGTGGTTATGGCTATCTGATAAATCAAGATTTAATATTGGGAATTTAACAAAATGAAAAGGAACCGACAACGCCACCCTGAGAATTTCACCCAGGGAGTTCTACTAAACACAAAAGTAATAATTAGGCACACAGGTAAGTTCTACGAGGAAGGAGTAGGAGACGTGGTTCAGAATGTTTAAAATATCAAACCAACTTTTATTCAACATTTAAAAATAAAAGGAACAAACAGACCAACACTTAAAACGGAGCTACTGAGCTCCTTATTCTTGGTGTAGAAACTGAGGCTTACCGATGAGGGGGCCAAACGGGGGAGGAACCAAAGAAAACAAGGAACACCCCACTCACACGTGACACACCTGCAAAGAAAGTGAAGTGCAAAAAAAGAAGAAGAAAACAACCACAATCCCGGGTCACAGCACTCGAAGTGGCCCACCACCCGGGACACCGCCACAACCAGCAGCTCTCAGCGACTACAAAAGAAAAGATAAACAGTTGGTTACTAAAAGTTCCCTAAAATCTGTCACATGTACTGAAATAGCAAGAAAAACAAACAAACAATGCAATTACACACACACACACACACACACACACACACACACACACACACACACACACACACACACACACACACACACACACGTTCCCACCAACCACGCACACGCATACATGCACACACACCACTGTGGCTGGACCGGCGACTTGATAGTGTAACGTCTGCTGTCTGAGGGTCAGCAGTGGCGACGTAAGCAAACGAAGAAAAACACAACGAGAACGGAAAAACAACAAGTAAAACCAAGGCGGGACGGAAGCAACATGCACCGTCCACCGTCTGTACGGGGCGGCTAGCACAATCAAGTGCGGGCGAAGCGGCAGTGTTCCTGCACTTATCTTATAGGACCGAGTTTTGGGCCACAGGTCTTGATCACCAAGCGTCCTCCAGGTGAGGAGAACAACGAGGAGGCTCTGCGCAGCTTTGTGCTCGCAGGCGGCTGTAGGGTGCCGGTGAGGTGTTCAGGAAGCACTGTAAAAAGAACGGACAGGTGAGGTACTACGTACCTATGCTAATAAGCCATAATAATTTAAATGCTAAAATGTCCGCACCTGATCCTCTTACAACTCGGGCACACAAAGCGGATGTTCAGTGTCCCATTGACCACAATGGACCACTAAACGAAGCTTTTAAGAAAAATGCGAAATGAAGCCACTGAGAGCTAAAACAACATGCAAACAATGCCACAGTGCAGCTTTTCTCAAACGGGTCAATTTTGAAATCATTTTAATCAACTCTGTCTTCATTGATCAGAAGGTTTTTGCTGATTTGGAATTAAAAAATTTTAACTGCAGGAATCATAAAATCGTCTCATCAGTGACGTTTATAGAGCCATTAAAAAATTAAATATGTGCTGAACAGAAAACGGAGGTGTAAGAGGCCTGTGTGACCAGCAGGGGGCAGCAGAGGACCGACAGCCGCAAGTTCCTCCTCAGAGAGGCCTGAGAAGGTTCTGCACCTTCAGCTCCTCCAGGAGGTCCTCAGCAAAGTGTCAGAGTTTGTTGTTTTTTTTTACCTCGGTCGGCAGAGTCAAAGTATTAAACTTGTAGCCAGGGGGCGCTGCAGCTCACTCAACACCTACAAGGTTTGAAAAGGATATTGAGTGGAATTCATCTGGAATGAAAAGAAAAGCACAACTACAGTAGAAAAACTGAACACAAAGACGCACAAAGTTTGAACTACACACTGATTTTCTTCTTCTGTTGATTCAAATGAATTTGACAGAAATAATATCTGAAAAAATAGAAACCAAATGTTAAATTTCGACATTTAAAAAATGGACAGATTAATTTACACCCAGTAATATAAGAAGATATTGAGCTCTCAGCCAATTAGAGCTGCTGCTCCTGTGTGTGTGTGTGCGTGCGTGCGTGCGTGCGTGTGTGTGTGTGTGTGTGTGTGTGTGGATGTGGTGGTGTGTGTACCTGAATGTGGGAGTGGGTGTGTTTAAGTACGTCACTGGAAGTAGGCTGCCAATTAGTGCGGCCTCCGAGGCGGCAACCGCCCCACGCCAGCGACAAGCCCGGGGGGGGTGGGGGCCCGGACACGGCACACCCGCCGCAATGCCGGCCAGGAAGAGGCCCGAAGCAGCAGGCCCCCGGACCGGAGGGCACCCGCCCCACGAGCCAGGGCAAGATGACAGGGAGGCAGATACCCCAAGGAGAAGGGACACCACCCGGGGCGAACAGACAGCAGAGCCCGGCCCCCGGACGGGGGCCCCCCAGGGCAAGCGAGACCAGACTCATCCCCATGACAGGACCCAGCCCCTTCACCCACCGGGAGGATCGGCGCATCGCCGCAAGTGGCGAGGTCCCCATAGGCCCAGCCGGTCTCGCACCCCTGGGGCACCGGACTGCACAGGGCCCATCCAGAGTGGGAAAGATGCCGGATCCCGCCCCCGCTAGCAGGCCGACCCCACTGTGTGTAGGGGTGTCAGTGTGTATATATGTGCACTTGCTGGTGTGTTGAACTATGGTGCGTTTAAAATGGAGGGGTGGTAAGGCCCTGGGGCAACCACACTGCTGCTGAGCAGGGCGGCGGCCGCAGTGCACAAACCACCCCCCCAGGCCCTAAGTGTCTATAATGCTATTAAGATTGGAGAGGGTCTTAAGGCCAGAAGGCCGGGCAGCGACCACCCAAGACACAAATCCCCCGAAACAGAAGAAAATAAATAAATTAATTAAAGATTTAGGGAAAAAAAAACAAAAAAGAAAAACACCTATTATGTGACCAGGGGGGACTCCCGGTCAGGGCGCCCCCTGAGCGACATCGGGGCCGGGGACACCACAGGTATCCAGGAGCCAAAGGGGGCCCGCCCCCCACCGCACCGCACCACCCGGGCACACAGGAGCGGTAGCCGGCGAACGCGCAGCCCCACCCCAGGCATGCGACCCCACCGCGTACGATCCAGCGCCAGTCCCCAAACACAGGGACGGACCAGCCCTCCCACCAACAAGGGGGCCCCCAGACCAGAGCCAGGGACGCCCCCCCCCCCCTCCCGGAGCACCACCCCTGGAGCACCACCCACCCAACCCCAGACCCCCCACCACGGCTGCCCACATCAACCAGCAGCCTCAGCTATTGATTGATTACTAGTTAGTTATATGATGAAGCAGACATTCCTACCAAGGAGGTGTGGTCTAACAGTAAGTTCCTATATTGTGCAATGTGCAGGTGTTGTTTTGTTTTCCAGTTTGTGAGGATTGTTTTCTTAGCGATAGATAAGGAGGTGATCAGCATGCGAGATTCTGCCTTATCTGATGTGATATCACTGAGGTCCCCTAAGAGACAAAAAGAAGGAGTGGCTGTGATGTTGTAACCAACCTGTGCTGATAGATCATTGCATACTACGTGCCAGAATTTATTTACTGGTGGGCAATGCCATACAGCGTGTAGGTAATTATCTGGGACATTAACTGTGCAGTGTGAGCAGGTCTGAGAGGCGGTCATGCCCATCTGAAACATCCGCTGTCCAGTGTAGTGGATCCTGTGGAGTACTTTAAAATGTATTAATTGTAGAATAGGTTGTTTTATCAGTGAAAAGGTGTTCAGGCAGATTGTTCTCCAGAAATTAGAGTGAGGCTGGAGAGACAGGTCTCTTTCCCACTTAACAATTGGGATAGAAATTGTGCAATCTGTATTTGTAAGCAACTCACTCCAATAGAACTGCACTCGTCCTTCTCTGACATTACATTGGATCACAATGACCAAACAACAGAACAAAGACAATGATGCCACTGTGCTGCCACATCCAGACTCTGTGTAGGGAGTCGGCCTCTTGGACCTTCATGTGAACCACTGCGTGTTGACTGGAGGTGAAACATTACTGACTGCTGTCCTCCTCCTTGGACAATGCAATCTCACTTTCAATCTCACAGCCACTAAAAAACCTGATTGTGATTGAGAGGTCCTCAGCAGCCAATCACTGTTGGGAGTCCAGCCTTCAAACACTCCTCCTGAATCCACAGTCACATCTGTGAGCATCTGGAACTTTGGCCCCGATCCTCCACACCACACAACTTGGGATGACAGTGCCACCTACCTGTATACTTTAAGCAACCAGTCCCATGTTCTGACCCGTTTCCACTGTGGCCTGTTGGCTCATCTGGTCCAAAGTCTGGATCATCAGTGTCCAGGTTCATGGAATCTGTCAGAGTGCCTCCGTCCTGTGATGTAATGATAGAGAATCACTCTATTTATACTAATGTGCAGAACCACTGGAGTGTGGAAGCAGACAGTTACCATAATCCAAATGAAAAAGCAACAGCAGAAATGCTTTTTCATTTTAAGAACGTGGCTGCATTATTTGACTCATAATTAAAATGGTTAATAAATAATCCAAACTGCATTTTCATTTTCTTATTCATGACTGCTCATTCTTGTACTTAATTCAAATGAAGGAAAACACATTTGAGATTTAATTTTCAAAACATGCACCAGCAAAGAGTTACCAAAATTCAATATGAAATGTAAAATTCAAAAATGAAAAAGCAATAGCAGAATGCTTTTTCATTTTAAGAACGAAGCTACATTATTTGACTCATAATTAAAATCATTAATAAATATTGCTATATGCATTTCCATTTTCTTATTCGTGTCGCACCTTTTATGACACAATCAAAAAGAAAACTGAGAGCATTGCTTTTTAATTTTCGTGATCCTGCCCTGCACAAGAGTTACCACAACTCAAAAACGAAATCGCAATCTCAAAGTAAGCGCGCGACGCAGGAAAGTGACGTCAGCAGCTCTCCACCTGTGGCTAATCTAATACCAGTGCCATGATCTGCCACTGCATCTTCACTAGTACTAACTGATGATGGATCACAAATCACATGTGCGAGGCGTAGAACGAGCGGAGCAGTCAAAGGCAACAGAAGAAGAAAGAAAAGCCTCCTTAGCTTAGTTGATCTTCTGTGTTGCCTCCTGGACGGTGCTGGCCTCCTCTGGCTTGGTGCTGGCAACCACGGGAGCCACAGGAACCACGAGCACAGCTCTGGTCATCTGTGGCGTCGCCTCCACCTGATTAAAATGAGAAAGATGTGATTTTATGCCAATAAACATAGAAAGGAAAACACTAGGCTTTACACGATCACGATTTTTGTGCCGATCACCGATCAGTGAGTTTAAATAAACCGATCACCGATCACCGATCCGATCACGTTAGGGGCAATAAATACTTGTTTCTGTACACCCCTTGCCTTCTCACGAGCACCATCTAAAGTTGTTTGCTTTAGCATCCGTTTCAGAGTTTGCTTTTCTTTTTCTTTCTCCGCGTGTTTCTTAAACTCGACATGCTCCTCCGTGTGTATCTTTTCCAAGTGCCTGATTAAATTTGTGGTGTTTAAATTTTTTGCCAAAGTTCCCCCGCGAGGTACTGTAGCGTTGCATATATTGCAGATTCAAAGAAACTTTATTGTCCGTCACATAGCGACAGTACTCAAAACAGGAAGAGGCACGAAGACGAAAATGAAGGTTTTTGAATCATGAATCATTAGCTCTCGGTGTTATGCCCCGGCCTAGGGGGAACCAGGACACAACATAAAGGCTCCCCCCCTTCTCCCAGCTCTCAAATTAGACAAAGGTGCTTCGTCCACAGGATGGTTTTTATTAAACGTCACCATCATTGCACTGGCGTCAGGGAGGGCATGGCCAAAACAACAAACAAAATGGCTCTCTTATGGATCTTACCTATGAAGAAAACAATCAAATAAATGACAGTCAAACTAACCTCCTTAACTAAAACACAGGAGAAAAGGGTCACAACACAAATGGCTTCCCTCCCCTACGGGCTACGTGGACACAAAGGGAACTGAAATAGATTACAAAACAGAATTGATGGCTGAACACAGAATGCTGCTGCTGCGGCACATGGCCTCTGGTTGGGAGCTGGGAGAAGGACAAAGAGACCGAGGTGTTGGAAGTCCTCCTCCTTAAATATTGGCACCAGCCAATCACCTTTCCGCACCTGGAACAAGCAAAAAAAAGGGAACACAGGATCTACTGCGCCATCTAGTGCCCAAACGGACACACAGCAGACAAAAGGAACTGACAACAATGTAAACCCAAATCTATACATTTACATAACACTCGGATACAAACAAATAAACATGTCGATGCTGTGAAACTACTTTGGAGGAAATGAGACAGATTAAAAAAGTTTCAACACGACCATGACGTCATTGATCGGTGATTCATGACATGACGCCCGATCATGAACGTTTCAAAAAATGCCAAATATCGGCCGATCCGATACAGCCGATAAGGTCGGTGTAAAGCCTAGAAAACACACACAGGTGATGAAGTGGAAATGAATAAGTACAAACCTGCTGCACTGCTGTGACATTGCTGGAGGCAGACTCAGTCATGTGGACAGTTGAACGTGTTGCCCACACCTGCAAATACAAGGACACAAAGTAACGTTTAAAGAACTGCATTTATTGTCCTATCACAAAGATGCACACAATGAAATACACATATCCCAAATACCAACATGTCACTTGTTTGTTTTGGTTTTTGAGGCAACGCGTGCTGATCGACGTCTCAGGCTGGACATCTGGAAGAACATAAAGAAATGAATTCATAAACAAAGTAACACACTAATTAAACTCTACATGTACTGTACATATGTGATCTTGTGTTGATAATAGGGGTGGGGCGATACGGCTAACCCACGATTCGATACTGTGACGATATTTGGCCCACGATAATGACAACATCACGACACACGATATCTTCGATATCTTCGAAATTTTGCCGACGATATGTGACTGAAAAAGAAAAGAATACCCATAAAAAGGAAAATGCCTGTGATCTTGCATTTATTCCAAAACTTTGTATAATGTACAAACAAACGTGCACTGCACAAGCAAACATATTAAAGTGCATGAACATTAATAACTTTCATGTAAACAAGGACAGTGCTTTCTGGTAATGTAAAGTCAGTAGCAACTTGTTTTATCTCAACTTGGGGACTTGGGATATACAAACCGACGGGAAAATGAAAGAGGGAAAAAAATCCTTTCACTGCCCCGATTCTGAAAATCAATAAAAGAAATGATGCAGACAAAATAAATAAATAAATAAATAACCGCGTCCCCAAAATATACGGGACAAAGTGAAGTGCGTCCCCCATCAGTTCATTACGGGACAGGCTTTTTAGTTGACAAATATGGGACAATCGCGTATTTTACGGGAGGGTTGGCAACCCTATCTAGACCACAGACGGAAATTAAATGAGGTTTTGTCATTTTCCATAAAAAACGGGACAAATTGTGTCCTGGGAGAGATTTTATCTTTCCCGGGACAGGTGGTGAAAAAAAGAGAACAATTCTGGGAAAAACGGGACGGGTGATAGCGAACGAGGCAGCTCTGCAGATTCGTAGTGTTGCCATTGTATTTTACCTTCGCAAAACAGTTGTTGCAGATTGCATATTCTTTATGAAGTTTCCTCCCGTCATCCGTCTCGTAAAAGCCAAAGTGGGTCCACACTTTAGAGTGGTAACTTGCGGGTGGGTCTTTGATTTGTTTTCCGTTGTTGGTATTTTCCGCCGTTCTTGCATGTGCTCTTCCGTTGTTAACTCGTCTTATTCACCGGCCGCTGCTTACGCCTACTTGACTCTTACGGGATTAGCGCCCCCACAAACAGGACAGGAGAGATTAATAGTTGACGGTGACAACGGGGTAAATCCATAATGTGTGTTGAAATAAAATATTGATATTTGCCGTCAGTGTATCGATTATTTATTGCGACAGAAAGCACAACAATATTAGTTGATAAGTGTATGAATAATTGTGTGAATGTTACCGTGGCAGCTGGGGAAACCCTGCCAGATGACTCCACGACGGTCTCCATGTGGTCCAGCAGCACAGCCTCACTGAACCACACGGGATTGGACGGGATGTCTGTGTGAAATGCAGTCTCAACAACTGTTGGTACTGTCTATAAAAAAAAGAGGAGAGGAAATCAGAGTCAACTTAGGATAAGTGTTCATTTTTAAAATAAAAAGTTGCACAGTTTGACAAATACACGATTGGGGAGAAAAAAAAAAAGAGGGATGAACAGGTTACCTCAACCTCCTGTCCAACAAGAGTCCATTACAGGTCCATACACTGGCATGTAGACAGGACCTGTCACAACCACTCTGGGAGACACCCTGGGCGATGATTGGTTGTGGCACAACACCCCTGGCCTAGGTGAAGGGGGTGCCAGCTGATGGAGCATGCAGCATGCAGACGCTCCACCAAAATCAGTCCTGAGGTGCACCTAAACAGAAAACAACATGTTAACACATATTTGTCATATCAAATGAAGAGCAAGTAAGGCTGAAGAAGGCAAAACTTACACCATCATAACACCACCATGTACAGCTGACGAAGGGGGAGGTGATCGGCCATATACACAAATGTTAAACCTGGAAGAAGTGTCACATAATCAATTATGTAATCACACAATTCTAAGAAATATCTGTTAGCACAGTGTCACTGAAGAGAAAAAAATACAACAAAAATATGTATTTTACACACCCATGCGTGCAGCAACACGATGATATACTTGACGTAGCGCTGTTTGTAGTTCTGGCTTGACAGTCAGGCGAGGTGGAAAGTCAAGCACAAACACCTACAAAATAGTTGTATAAAAAAAAAAACCCAAACAAACATAAAAATGCAAAATAAATTCATGAATATTCTTGTTATTGAACTATGGATCATGGAATTACTTGATATTGATAAAACAAAGTGGCGATGACATTCATGTGTTCAAATTTGTTTGTCACAGCAGATAAACAAACCTTGGGCCAGCGGTCCAACACAGTTGCCAGTAGCGCAGCAAAATCCTGGGCGGAGTCTGTTACAAGCCCGTGTTCAAGGTTGTTGCCCGGGGCGAGAACACAAAACCATCCACAAGTGGACAGAGATGTGAGTCTCCCACCACCAGAACAAAAACATAAAGAAACTCGTGGCTTGACAAAATCACGACCCATACCTTCTTGTCTGGTTGCTGGGCCTTAAGAACGAACTTGCACTGTTTTGTCAGTCAGGAGCAAAACGGGCCATCTTCGCACCCAGGTCGCTGACCAGTACCGCACCCTGTGTAAATTGACAAAAAAGAAAAATCTAAATATGTTTTTGTAAGATTTATTTGGAATACAACATAACAACACAGGCAGAACATGAAATCATGAACGTGGAAGTACTCACGACGTTCAAAGTCCTTCCGAGGTGGAAAAGGTGTCCAATCCCGTTTTTGCTCCAGGCGTCGTTTCATGGCCAGAGAGCGACGGAATGCCTTGGTGTTCGGCATCTGAACAATGAAATGAAAGATTGTGTCATTTTCAATGAAGGACAATGATAACACAAGTTTACAGAAAGGTTTCTGTACCTTTGCAGCTGGAGATGATGAGCTTAAATCAATAAAGCAAAAGAAAATGTGTATGTGTACTCTTGGACCCTAACCCTAATGCCATACAAGTCTATGGGGTGAAATTTCAACTTTGTCCTACAGATATGGGGCTACTTGCTTTTTCATCAGGAGCCCCCAAGAAGCACCCACGCCAAATTTGGGGCTTCTAGTACTTGAGGAACCCCGAAACCCTAACCCTAATTTCAGCTAACCCTAACCCTAACCCTAGTTTCAGCCTTATTGTTAACCCTAATTCAATGCAAGTCTATGGGGTGAATTTTCAACTTTGTCTTAGAGACATGGGGCCACTTGCTTTTTCATCAGGAGCCCCCAAGAAGCGCCCACGCCAAATTTGGGGCTTCTAGTCCTTGAGGAACCCCGAAACCCTAACCCTAATTTCAGCTAACCCTAACCCTAACCCTAGTTTCAGCCTTATTGTTAACCCTAATTCAATGCAAGTCTATGGGGTGAATTTTCAACTTTGTCCTAGAGACATGGGGCCACTTGCTTTTTCATCAGGAGCCCCCAAGAAGCGCCCACGCTAGATTTGGGGCTTCTAGCCAATGAGGAAAAATTTGGAGCAGACACGACAGGGTTACAGCTGAGAAGGCACTTAAGATCCTCAAAGGACTGTTGCCACTAACTAGACCAAACAAATGGTTTCAATGGACTGGTTAATTCTTCTCTCGTGGCCGGCAGCTCCACTGCCTTAGTGCTGGAGATGGCCGCTCAGGGGTGCCGCCAGGAATTTTGGGCCCCCTGAAAAAAAACAAAAACAAATGGGCCTCCTTTGCGCAGCGCTTGTCAAAAGCTTCACATCACTCTAAAAATACAGTATAGTTCAATAATAGTGCTTGAGTCCATCTTGACAGTGTCAATGTATTTTTATTGTGAATTCTCCACTAAGCAAACTCTTAACATTGATGAATGATTCATGAAAAAAACACTTGATGTCTCTCGGACAAAGTTGAGCTTTGACCTTCATAGACTTGCACTGCATTAGGGTTTAGCGATAAGGCTGGAATTAGAGTGAGGGTTTTGGGGTTCCTCAAGAACTAGAAGCCCCAAATTTGGCGTGTGCGCTTCTTGGGGGCTCCTGATGAAAAAGGAAGTGGCCCCATGTCTCTAGGACAAAGTTGACTTTTGACCCTCATAGACTTGTATGGCATTAGGGTTAGCGATAAGGCTGGAAATAGAGTGAGGGTTTCGGGGTTCCTCATGGGCTAGAAGCCCCAAATTTGGTGTGGGTATGTCCAGGAGGATCCTGATGAACCTGAAAGTGGCCCCATGTCCCTAGGACAAAGTTGACCTTTGACCCTCATAGACTTGTATGGCATTAGGGTTATCGATAAGCGATACAAACCTGGTGAGTTTAAGACTTAGTGACTCTACTTACATGAATGTATGGGGTACCCCGTCCTTACCTTGTTCCAACCTTCCCTCCACAAACCTGGCTGTCCAGTGCCGAAGTCAAAGTGAGAGAGAGAACAAAGGAGGAGGAGGGCCTGTGACGCCGCTGCTGATTGGCTCGTTGGTCGGTTGAATGAGCCAATTCTAGAGCTCCCCTCGGTGTCCACACACTGCAAAATATATCTAAGAAACAAACACTTAAATTGAGAAAGAACAGGCTAGAAACAAGTCAAATTATCTGCCAATGCAGTAAGATATTTAGACTTGGTAAGATTTCTTAAAATAAGACGATATATCTAGGCATTTGAAGAATGGAAAAACTCTTGAAATAAACAGTAAAGCACTCATTCCAAGGACTGTACTAAGTCAAATAAACTTGATACTAGCTTCTCAATTCTTTTTTCACGTTTGCTTCTTTCTTAATTTGAATGAAAAGATCTTAAAACCAGACCTACTAACAGTGCAATTCTTCTTAATTTAAGTGTTCACAATATTAGCTTTTTTTTCTCAAAATGAGACAAAGCATCCACCCCCCCTACGCCCACTCCCCCCCAAAAAAAATAATTAAGCAAACAGAATTAATATTGTCAACAACTATTTATTCACTTAAATTGCTGACAGTGCCTTCACTGCCTTGTAATAAAAACGTCACTAAGGCATTGCATCTTAAAACAATCTCAAGCAATCATTTCTAGAACGCAAGTAACAATTGTTACAATATTCACCGTCATCATTATTGAATATTGATTCAGATTCCCTGACACTCAGTTACACAAAAAAAAAAAAAAAAAAACAGTATGGGGACAGCATATAGTGTTCCTATCACCACTGATAACATGTTTGTTCCAACAGACTCCCACCCACCCTCAAGTTACAACTACCAGGGGAGTGTATCGCTACCTATGCCTAGTACACAGCTATACTCCCCAATTTCCATTCTGCCATGGTCTTTTTTGTATGAGGCTGTGGTGTCTCACTCATGGATAGTGTCCTGTAGCACTTCTGTCTGAATGACAGAGAGAAGGGTTGCCACACACTTTTGGATATGTGAGGTGCAGGGCATAGTCGTAACCCATCAGATGAAGCAGACGGTCACTCAAGTCTTCCTTGGCAAGCGTGGTGGCGGGAGTGGCTCCAAGACAGATGAGACAGCGGGTCCCATCAAACAGCAACACAGAGGTGCAGAAAGACCTCTTCTGCGAGTACATTGTGGGATCTTCTGTTGGCTAAAGAAAAAGAAGAAGGAAACGCCACATCCATGCATGGAACTATGAAGTGTTGAATGTGAGCAAACTTTCACCTGAATGACATGAAGCAGTGCCTCACTGGCATGTCCCAGCTTCTTCGGTGGTGGACTTGGTGAAGGAAAGAGTGTGGGGAGTGCCCTGAGCAGCGCGATGGAATATTCCACTGGAATAGAACAAATCAACTTTGAGTTCAAAGTTAGTCTTCCTAAAAATGAGTCTTATTAGGTTTGTGTTGATCACCAAAAAATCTTATTTTTTCAGCATGAAGAGTATTACCATTCTGCATCTATTCATTCAGCGCAACATAAACCATCCTATGTCCAAGGAAACAGCTACACAGTCAATTAGAGACACAGCAAAATGACTCTACTGAACTACAACCAGCGTTATGCGTGGCTTCATCACTTCATTTTTTTTCCAAACACCATAAAATTACACATTGGTGCAGAAGTCTTCCCATCTCTTTTTTTAGTTCATCAATGAATTTTCTGTTGCCCTTATCCAGAATACGCCGCAGCTCATTCATCGCCTATAATGCAAGTCAATGTTAAAATCTGCAAAAATGCTTGCTTTTCATCATAAACCAAAACAAGTTAATCACTTACACGATAAAGATCCTTGACACATGGATATGCATCCAGGATCTTTGTTGGCCTTGTCCTGTTCTTTCAGAACATCACTATCGATGAAGGATCTTCTTGCTTGAAACTGCAGGTCAAGAATTTGGGAGACAGCATCTTGGTTGGGTTTTGGTTTCTTGTACAGCTCCTGCAGGGTCTGATAATGTCTGGCCTGTGCTGTCAGACCATCTTTGGCTGATGAAATGGAGGAGACAAATCAGTAAATCAGTCAAATGGATGAAATTGTTTGGAGCATCAAAATATATCAAATGACAATTCAAATGTAAAAATGCCTGTGATATATCATGATATCCAAAACTATCATAACATTGCCTAGCTTTCATACATTATCATTATTATTAAAATGGACATGTTTCTACTTACGTGAAGTGTGGCCATTATCAGAACTGCGCCCTGGTGTGTGACACAAAATAATTGTTGATCCACCAATTGAGTCTGCATCATGATCTTCTTCTTGGTCACTTGCTGAGAAGTCAATGCGATGCCTTTTCTTCTTGTGGCCCCTCTCTGGTGAATCTCTTGTGAAGATTCTTGTAAGTGCTCGCCTGTGGTAAATAAAATTTCACTCATTGAAAGAACAAATAAAGATGGAAAGTGAACATGCACAGATAAAAAAAAGTATCAGCCAAAAATAACCACACGCTTCAAAATCTTCACACTTTTTTCACAAAAAGTGCGCAAAATAATATAATCACTTACATGTTTCATTGTTTTGTCTTAATCCTTCAGCATGGGATAATACTCCACTAGTCTTTTAGCCATTGCAGTGACTTCATGCTTAGAAGGGTACCGGACCCCCTCTCCTTGCTGACTGGCTCTCAAGATAGAAATCATGCTGGTGACAGTGTTTCTCACCAGCCTGCATCTCAGCTCTTTGAACATGACACATTTCCCCTCACTGGCAGTGCGGGCCATCTGGAAGTAGTGCTTACGAGTTTGCTCCAACTCACTGTCTGTATAGAGGGTGGGCAAACTTTTTTAGCAACGGGCCACATGACAGACCTGCATCGAGTCGGCGGGCCACGGAAGGGGGGGTTGTAGGTAGGTACAGAATTCATAATTCAGTGCCTTGGAGCGAATAGCTTCGCCACTCAACTGGCCAAGAGACATGTGGCCTGTCCTTCTCCAATGCAAGCGGGTGGGAAAAGCACAGGAGTTGGTGTCTGCTCTTTTCTTAGAAGACAGCCTGCAATATGATGTTGGAAAGGAAGCAATTTTTCCTGCTTATGAGCTTGTTCCTGAGCCCTACCGGCAAAAATTTAGGAACCATAGAAAATCTAGTGGTCAAACCTTTGTCGAGTTTGCATGGGAGAAAAGCAACCTCTTTGATAAATGGTGTGCAGCTAATGATGTCAAAAATGACTTTGAGTCACTCCGTGAGCTCGTTCTTTTACAAGATTTTAAAGACTCTTTGCCAGAGAAGGTGGTAATGTTCTTGAATGAACAGAAAGTGTTGTCATTGTCCAAGGCTGCTGTCCTCGCAGATGAGTTTGTGTTGACCCACAAAAATGTCATCTCATCTTCCCCCCCGATCGGACAGGCCTTCTGCTTCTCGTCCCACAAGAGCCGAGTCTAGCCACCTCCCCCTTGAAAAGGCTAGAGGGAAGGGACTTCTGGTTTGGCCATAAAGCGGTAGACTGCGCGACACCAGGGCTCTCGACCGTCTAGGGTAAAAACTCCCCGAAAACTTGAATAACTATTGGCAGATATCATATTAACTACAAAGTGATCAGGGGAACGTTGGAATGGGAAGGAAAACTCCATTCAACCAAAACAGAAACACGGTAACAGACAATATGGCGGAACTACCAGCTTGCTCTGAAACAGAGGGAGATGGCGAAACGAACTCCTCGTGACTAACGACGCGAAAAAGGGCTCGGACATAGAAATTATTAGCAAGGAGATACGGGATTTAAAAACGGAATCAAAAGAAGTCCTTCGCACGTTTGGAGAAACACTGAGGAACGACGTGGAAAAAGACTTGGACGACTTCAAAGACAAAATAAATCAACAACTTGCGAAAGTCGTCACCGAACAGGAGCTCCAGACCGGCAAGATCAACAAGGCTGAGTCGCGGATTGAAAAGCTAGAACGTGAGGGTCCTGAAAGAGCTATGGACAAAGAAAATAGAACTGGGGAATAAAGTACCGTCATTCCATCACGATTACGCGACAGAGATGGTCCAAAAGAGAAAGGAGTACAACACTGCTAAAAGAATCCTGAAGGAGAAGGGCATCCGCTTCCAGACGCCATTCACCAAGATGAGGACCCACTGGGATACGGGAACTCGAACCTACAACAGCGCAGAGGAGGTAAAGGAGGAATTGGCGAGACGCGGCCTGGCGGAGAAGACGGCGGTGGCGACGGGTGCGGAGGGGCCTGTGGCACTCGGTGCCCCGCACTACGACGGAGTGGCAGTGCAAGGAGGGATCCTGGAGGGGCTACGCATCAGCAGCGACACGAGCCAGAGAAAAGCTACAAGAGTTTCAAAGATTCTTTGATTAAATTCAGAGAATACAGGGAAGAAAGCTGGTAGGGATGTTCTAGTATGACTGGTGTTTTTAGTTGACAAATTATTAAAATTGAATTCCCATGTTAATAGAAAAGAGACTGTGGGAAGTCTGGGTCGCTCCTTTTTTTCTAACGTTGGACTCATTTAGAACGACTAAAATACTCATCTCTCTCAACAAGAGCACGACACACTGAAAAGATTTGGATATAGAAATGTTTTTTTTAGCTTGTTCAGGAAAGGCCCAAAGAGAGGTGTCACAATATTAATCTCTAATTCTATCAGTTTTGAAGTTGTTAAAAAAATAAATGACAAAGAAGGGAGATATGTAATAGTCAAAGGGAAATTGGATGATAACTCAGTTACTTTGGTCCAGGGTTGGACAAGTGCTTTTTGAAATCACTGTTTGAGATCATAGCTGTGGAAAGTAAAGGAATCCTAATATGTGCAGGGGATTTCAACATGATTTAAAAGCTAAACTCGACACAACTAATGGCAACAGAAGTCAGACCCGCCTGTCGAAACTTGTCAACGTCTCTCTAGCCGAACTAGGGATGTTTGATGTTTGGAGGGACCTCCACCCGTTACAGAGGACTATTTTTTTTATTAACATTACAGACAGATACAGAATAGAGGAATGTAAAATAGGAACGACTGACTTGTACTGACACAGTATTAATTACCTTATTATTTGTCTAAATAAGAGGAAGAAAAACACACTTTGGAGATTAAATGTGGGTATGCTAAATAATCCAAAAACACTGGAGGAGGTTAAGAAAGAGATTAAATGCTCTATGGAGGAGAACATAGATAGTCCAGTAGACACTACCATACTGTGGGACACAATTAAAGCTGTGATGAGAGGGAGGTTAATAGCGAGGGCAGCCTATCAAAAAAAGACGAGATGTGGCGAGGGGGAGGGTCTGGTGGAGGTGGAGACAATTCTGATGGTGGGTATAAAGGTGGGTATAAAGGAAAATTGGGGTGGTGGTGGTGGTGGTGGGGGGGGGTTGCCTGACAACGCCACCTGGGGAGTTGCACCCCAGGAAATAAACTATAATAAAATTCCACGGGCTACACAGGTTCGTTACGCTTTGAAATTTAAGAGGACGAGACGGACTTCCAATGAAACAGCTTTATTTGACAACAATTTAAAATAGACCAAGTTTAGCTGCCTGAGTGTCAAAGAAATGAACTATACCAAAAAGACTGTTCAACATAAGAAAATAAGGGGAACAGGGCCAAAGAAACCAAAGAAAACTCAAAAAAGGGAATAAACAAAGCTAAGGGAATCACTACAAGCCAAAATTCACGCTATGCCAACTCCTTATTTATTCTTCGCGCACACACACACACACACACACACACACACACACACACACACACACACACACACACACACACACACACACACACACACACACACACACACACACACACACACACACAGGACCAAAACCCAAAACAAAAAGGTAACGATCACTGGGGAACAAGATATTAATGAACTAAAAAAGGAAATCAAACTATAACAAAATCGCTACTCAATAGAAAACCCAAAGTTTCACCAAAATTTCACAACAAAACAAAGAAAAGAAAACCAACCAAAGAAAGTGGTTACGCTAACAAAAGAAACAGACAAACTGAATTGTCTAAACCAAATAAACCAAAATCAAAGGAAAAGTGTCCGCGTTGTGTTGTTGTGTTGCTGTTGGAGGGCTACAACAACACAATGTCTTCGATGCTACGCTTTGTGCCGTCGCCACGGACCCCAAACTCTCGTTCTTGTTGGATGCGGGTTCTGCGCAGACTGGTGGGAGAGTTTGTGTACAGGTTTTGCAAAGGAACGGTGTCTTCAGTTATACACACGCTCATTAAAGAGCCGACAGTGGAGGAAGCTTGTGCCGTTTCCAGCAGAATAACAGCAAAATTATCGAAATGAAAACAAATCAGAAAAACATCTCTTTGCTGTGCTTTTATTTACAAGTTGAAATTCTTCTAACTTACAAAAAATGTGAACGAAAAGGTAGAAATATAAATACAAACAAATACGTATTTGTTCAGGGGTGCGCAAAGCCGGAGCCCTGCATTTGCTGCGCTACCCTTTTAAAAAAGGTCTCTGTTGTGTGTAATTTTAATATGTCCATCTCTTTTAGAAGAGAAAGCATCGCCCGGGTCTCATCCTCTCTCCAAATGTCAACATTCTTATTCGCGTTTGCTGGTTGTTTCACGCCGTCTGTTTTGTTAGACGACGTAGTTGTGCGGTGGCGCGTGCGCACTTGCGTTGTCCAGTTAATCGTCCGACTAAGGCGTATACATGGCCGAGAAATTAGAATTCCAATCGCATTATCTGGGTGTCTCAATCGGAGTTCTCCGATTCCAATCGGAGTTCTCAAACTCCGATCATAATCGGACTAAGGCAATAATTCAAATTACTCGAGTACCATGTAAACGCACTGAGGGACGCAAAAATTGCACTCCGGCGCAGGTGTGATTGATGACGCGAAGGTGGGGGCAAACCCACCTGCCACATAAAGAAGAAGGTTACAAGAAGCTGGTAAACCAATGAACAACTCTGGAACAGCAACACAAAAGCAATAAGGACGATACAGTGTCACAACAAATAATCGGTGTCAGAAGGGAAATAGACGATGTCTTGAGGCTAGATGTTGAGAAAAAGCTGAAATTCATTAAACAGACCCACTATGAATCAGGCTGTAAATCAACCAAATATTAAGCAAGAGGAATAAAGGCCCAGCAAGCTTCTCATGCAATATGTAAAATTAGAGACCCATTAACGAAACAGCTACTACTTGAACCTGAAGAAATAGAGAGGGTTTTTAAAGATTACTATGAAAATCTATATACCCAACTCACGGCTAAAGAAGATTGTGAGATGAAAGAATTCCTTGACTCATTGGACCTACCAGCCATTGGAGATGAGCAAAATAGAAAACTCATTTCCAGTAGAACCAAAAAAGAAATAGATGCTGCCATTAGCAGGCTTAAAATCAACCAAAGCGCCAGGTAGTGATGGGTTTCCTAGTGAGTGGTATAAAACATTTGGAGAAGAATTAACCCCGATACTCCTAAATTCTTTTAATCTGACTCTGACAAAGAGGGCAAACGGCCTCCCTCATGGAAAGAGGCTGTCATTCCAGTTATTCCAAAAGAAGGGAAAAATAAGGAACTTTGTGAATCGTATAGGCCCATTTCAATCTTAAATGTTGACTAGAAGATCTTTACTTCAATCATCTCAAAAAGACTTGAAAGTTTTATGCCGGACTTGATAGATGAGGATCAGTCAGGTTTTATAACAGGTAGGCAGACTCAAGATAACATTAGACGGGACCGTCGAGGGCTGGACGATAATTCGATAACGATATATATCGATCGATAGACGTGTGCTGCGATAGGAAAAAAAGGGGTGGATAAAAAGTTTGATAGAAAAAGTTTCACTTCCTTTTTCATCATAGCCAATCATGTAGCTTAATATTACGGTCATTTCTTCCTCCAACCAATCGCAAACGCAGACCCAGCGGCTCCACGTTGTCGGAGGAATCCGCTGCCAGCGCCAGCACCAAGCAAGTAAAGCAGACCAAACTGGACTTCTTGCAGTAAATACGACAAAGCGTCCAAGCGCCATAAGGACATCACCCATGTAGTAACATGCTTCATAGCGAGGGATATGCTGCCAATAACCACCGTTGAAAAGCTTGGCTTCAAACAGCTTCTCGCCACTCTTGACCCGCGATATGAAGTTCCAGACTGCAAGTATTTTTCAAACACAGCTCTTCCTCGTCTGTACAACGAGTGCAGGGAATCAGTGCAAAACAAGCTGTTAATCGCCACAACTTCAGACCTCTGGTCGAGTCGCACGTTCGAGCCCTATCTCAGCCTATTTTTTAAAATAAATAAATAAATAAATAATAATAATAATAATAATGATAATAATAATAATAATAATAATAATAATAAAAATAATAATAATAATAATAATAATAATAATAAAAACAAACAAACAATTCAGTTGTGTTTAAAAAAGGTGGTTGAATAAAAGTTTGAATTTGAATTCAGTGCTCGTGTGTTCTTTATTAAAAGTCTGTCATGAAGTAATAGTATAAAACATCCAGCGCTGCAATTAAAATATGTTTTAAATTTTTTTGATAATTATCGATATCGATCAATATGACTTTTTTTTATATCGATATGCTTTTTTTCTATATCGTCCAGCCCTAGGACTGTCCTATACATAATAGATCAGCTCCAAAAGTTGTTACTGGTGAGCCTTGACTGTGTGAATTGGAGATTTCTGTATCAAGTTCTTGGGAAACTAGGGTTCCAAGAAAAGTTAATACAGTGTATTCAAGGTCTCTACCAAGAACCTACGGCAAGGGGGAGGGTCTGGCAGAGGTGGAGACAATTCTGATGGTGGGTATAAAGGAAAATGGGAGGAGGGGGGGTTGCCTGACAACGCCACCTGGGGAGTTGCACCCTTGGAAATAAACTATAATAAAATTCCTCGGGCTACACAGGTTCGTTACGCTTTGAAATTTAAGGGGACGAGATGGACTTCCAATCAGTCAGCTTTTTTAACAGGTAGGCAGACTCAAGAAGACATTAGACGGGTCCTATACATAATGGATCAGATCCAAAAGCAGGGCCTGCGAGCTGTTACTGGTGAGCCTTGGCTGTGTGAATTGGAGATTTCTGTATCAAGTTCTTGGGAAACTGGGGTTCCAAGAAAAGTTAATACAGTGTATTCAAGGTCTCTACCAAGAACCTACGGCAAGGATAAAGATTAATGGGACTCGTCAAGGATGTTGCCTTAGCGCTACATTGTTTGCTATGTTCATTGAGCTGCTGGCACAAATGATCAGACAAAGTAACAATCTAAAAGGAATACATATAGGAGAGCAGGGACATCTAACAGGGCTTTTTGCTGATGATATTATTTTGGTTCTCCAAGACCCGGACAGAACATTACCTCATTTGATGTTGATAATAGAAACCTATGGTAAATACACAGGCAACAAGTTACATGTGTACATGCTGCCCTCAATATCAGGCACGATGGAAATAGATAGAGGCCGGCAGAGAAACGACTCTCACACTGGCATTAGTAGGAGACATAAGAACTAAATCAGCTCAACAAAGCCAAAATGAAATTATTAAGCACACACCGACTATCTGGAGTAAGATGGTAAAAGAAAATCATATGGAGGGAAACTACTAATGTGGCCTTCTCTTGATCCCAGATTTCAACCAGGAACCACAGACATTGAGTACAGACGATGGTGGGATAGGAGTATAACTGCAGTATGCACACTCGTTCACAAGGGGGTTTTAAAAAGTTTTGGAGAGTTGAAAAAGGAATTTGGACGAGGAAACAAAGATTGCTTTCGATACATGCAATTAAGAGATTACTATGATAAAAGAATCAAACCAACATCATCTGGAGAGGGCAATATAGTGATAGATATTCTGATCGCAGCCTGTAAAAAGATGAAGAGAAAAATCCTTTCTAAAATCTATCAGGGCCTTCAGAAACAGAACAGCAACAAACGCAGGATACATCAAAGCCAAATGGCAGAAAAAACTAAGCATGGAAATATCAGAGGAAGGATGGCGTTCCATGTGGGATGCACAGCATTCATCCACAAGTTCAAAGAAGTGGTGAACAATTGGTTGGAAAAATTTGATCCGTTTCTTCATATAAAAAGTAAGGGTGTCAACGTCGCTTTATCGCCGACAATTTTTTTATCGCGCGATTAATGCAGACGGTGCTTTTTGAACCTTTGGCCGCTCCGTAGATTGTGGAAACGGGAAATGAATTGACTCACAGCACACAGTCACACGCTTGCAGCCGGCTTGTAATCACAACAAAAAAAAAGAAAAAGACACTGAGCGTAGATGAGCACTAGGAAGGACTAACATGGATAAGGCGTCAATTGTAAATGGAAAGTTCCACTTCAAAACCCTGCCAGACGGCAGTCTTGACAGGACAAAAGTGATATGCATTTACTGTAAAGCTGTATTTAGTTTAAACCGGAGTACGAGCAGTCTTACGTTTCACTTGTCTGCGAAGCATACAGCTGACGCGGAGAGCCCTCCGCCCCCTTCTGAGGTAAAGCAAACCACGTTGGATGGTGTGGCACGGAGACCACTGGCCGCGTCCACCACACGCCAACTTTCAACAGCGGGGGCTAAATGGGTGTGGCTACGGCTTGCAGGCCAATTAATGTGGTGGAGGACGAGGGTCTGCGCGATATCATATATATTATACTGACTATGGATGAATATGACACTGACTGGATGATTATGGCACTGACTGTGGATTACTATGGATGCTAAACAGCTGTTATAGGCTATACTGCCTAACTGCACTATATCATTTGAGTCCTGTACTGTATTGCACTGCCCCCTGTTTAATGCACACTTTATTTATTGTTTTGATTTAATTTAATTTATTTTGTGCATCACAGTTTGATGCAATGCATAAGTGTCATCCTTTTGTCTTAATGGCTGCTGAAAAAAGGGGATGAATATTTCAAGTTGGAGTTGAAAAGTAAAATATAGAAATTTTGGTAGTACTAGTAATCATTACTATGTAATGTTACAGTTATGCCCATCTGTTATCTTTGTTGGGCTTGACTTTATGATTATTTTTTTTTACCCTGTGCATCTTTTGTTTTGTTAGTCGTACTTGTCATTGCTCCAACACGAATAAACATGCTGCATCCCACTAGATGGCGCATTTGCCTTATTTACAAGCACCACGGTCATCAGAGCTGATCTCTGCCACTCTCAGCAGCGTGAGTCTAAGGTCTACTAAGATTCCACAATCTATTACACCTCGTGAGCAAAACAGGCTACAGGTAAAATTAAACATCTTCAGTTAAGCAACTCAGGCAAGTTAAACTGATTTAAAAACAAACAAACACTATAATACTAGGAAAAGAATCCTCTATATGTCAATAAATACAACAGATTGAGTATTCATAAAAACAATGCTTACTTTAAATAAGAAAATCCAACAAACCAACAAGTGCAACACTAAAAAGCAAACCAACAATCAAAATAATGCTTAATTGCCTTAGTTTCGTCCCACACTTATCAGCTTAGCTACTAAGAATAACACACATTATTCACCTGGACAGAAGGAGGTTCTGAGGAACGTGTTGGTCCTGGAGCTTCCTGGTCAGGATGTTCGGGAGATCCCTCTGGCTCAATGTCTGGAGCGCCAACATATTTTAGAATTGCTCCTGCAGAGACAAAGCTCATTAGATCATCAAGCAAAACAGATCAGAAGCGCATTTTCCTATTTTATTATTACAGTGATGTTGCAGTAATATAGGAAAATTAAAAATTCATTTGTTTTTAAATTAAACATTATGGTTGCAGTGTCCCTTTAAAGCTTTTACCCAATTACAAAACTGTCATTTTTAAGAGTTTTTGGCATTACTTTACACACTGTACTAGTTAAAGTAATAAAACTAAGATAAATGACCCACTGCCACAACAGTCTAAAATAGTCAACACCATGCCAAATAAAGTATTTCCATAAAATACTTCTTTGAATTATAAAACAGTAGCACATTTCTAATTAAGGGCCTACAAAATACAAACTAAGCTTAGTAAATTCATCCTAAGTTAAGGCTAAAATAACATTAAGAGTCAAATATGTGAGAGACAACTTCCACTGAACAATAACAGGGGACTGATTACAACAACTACTACAACATGCCCTCCCTCCCTCCCTCCCTGTTAGAATGTGAATGAACGGGTGTGGAGTCAATCACTCATTCCCATGGCAGGATAGGCCAACTTGGCAGGACATGGTCAACTTTCATAAAACAAACAAAAACGCTGATTCATGACGAACAAATATTAGCCAGCCAGCTAACATTTATCCGACGCTAGCTAGCTAGCTGGCTAGCAGGACAAATAAACAAACTTGGGGTGGGGGGGACAACAGCGTTTCACCTCCACCTCTCCAGCCCACATCACAAACAAATAACTTACCTTTCCCCTTTGCAAGTTTTTCTTGATCAGTTTTCTTTTCCTTCCGTTTTTCCGCACCGCTGGGATAACTCCTTTTTGATGCCATAATGGTGTCTGTTTGTTTTTAATCCTCTCGCTAACGGGAACGAATGGTAGCTGTCAATCATTCACATCATATCTGTGCGTCGCCGGCCCGCACCGTCACAACCTGCGTGACAGTGCGGCAAGCCCCCAGAGACCAAGATGGCGTCCCATTCCTTTCAATGAAGTTGCTCACCCAGCGCATGGCTCCCAAAAACTTTTTGACTTCCGCATTGATGGGATAATAGAGCATGCGCAGTTGTGTCAGTGTGGAGACCGTCACTGACAGACGTGCGCGCTCACCGTACAAAATTCAACATGGAAATGACTGTATTTTTTACGGAACAACTGACGATTGTTGTTTGGAAATTTTAGAAATAATAATGATGATGATGATTATTTTTATTATTATTATTATTATTATTATTATTATTATTATTATTATTAGTATTATTATTATTAATAAAATAGTATTATTATAATAATATACTATTATTTATGTATTAAACAAGTGAGCAATGTCGCCAGTTCATCGCAGGGCCACATAGAGACAAACAACCATTCACACTCACATGCACACCTACGGACAATTTAGAACGTTCAATTGACCACACATGCATGTTTTTGGAGTGTGGGAGGAAGCCGGAGAACCCGCAGAGAACCCACGCAGACACAGGGAGAACATGCAAACTCCACACAGAAAGGTCCCAGGTCCAGGCCCCGGAATCGAACCCACGACCTTCTTGCTGTGAGGCGGCAGCGCTAACCACTGCACCACCGACTATTTTATTACTTAGTTGAAAATGCCATTTTATTTCATTTAACAAAGCATATCATTATTTCATCATGCATTTAATTGTTTTGTGGTCCTGTGTTTTAGTGCTTCATAATTGTATTCTGTTGTCAAATTTGCCCATCAAAGTCAGATTAGTAATCCTGTACATCAGTTTAAGGAAAACCAATTCTAGGTAATGGATTGCAGATCTTGTAGTGACCTGTTACAATGGAAAGAAATGTATACATAATAAGTTCGTCTGTGTGCCCGATATTTTAGCTAACACTAAACTTTCTGCACAACTGTCTGCATTGTGCTTTTTCTTCGGCCACAGAGAACAGAAACGTCTGTAGTTCTTTGTTCACCCATGGTACAGTTTCATAAGCTTTTCAGTTTTTAATACGTGTTAATGTAAAAATCCACACGCGAGGCATTTAAAAAGTGGCGGTTTTGGTCTTTCGTGAAAGACTGCCTTTGGCCAATCAGTGTCCTGAACGTTGCTACGTCACCCTTATGGTCTCAGCTCTGCTCGCTTCGAAGCCCAGCGAGGCAGGTACCAAAATCCTAACCCCTGGCAACGTGACAATTGTTTTTTTCAATTGAAGTTTTTGTTATTTTGTTCGTTTTCGTTAACTATTATAACCGTGGTCAGGACCTCCAGTCAGAAGATCCACTGGAGGACATTTCGAGCAAACAGTCAGACAACAGCAGCTTCACCACATCAGCTGAAAAATGGAGTTTGGATGCTTTCAGCTTCAAGTCGTGGACAGAAAATGATGCTCACACTGTCACACTGATGTTTTCTTCTCCAACCTTCTCTCAGCTCCAGAGGTTGGTGGTCTGCAGGAGCTTCTACAGCAGCAGAAGATCAGTCTGGAGAGGAGATGTGAACGTGTGACTGAAGGTGAAGAAGCAGGAAGTCAAACTCTCCTCAACAGCATCTACACTGAGCTCTATATCACTGAGGGACTGAGTGAGGAGGTCAACAGAGAGCATGAGGTCAAACAGCTGGAGACCAAGAAGACCAAGAAGACCAAGGAGATCCTCCACGACCGTCCAATCAGGTGCAGCCAGATCTTTGAAGCCTCACCTGAGCAGCAGGGACTCAGGGAGTCAGAGCGGTGCTGACCAGGTCTCTGGGCTGGACTGGGAAGCCTTGGGGTCCCACTGGAGGAGCTGGAGGAGGTGACTGGGTCCAGGGAAGTCTGGGGGTCTCTGCTGAGGCTGCTGCCCCCGAGACCTGACTCCGGATACGGCAGTAGAAGATGGATGGATGGATGGATGGATGGATGGATGGATGCCAGGTGATAGAACATTTCATAAAAACAGACTCTGCATTATAACTTCTATTACACTCTAAAAAACTCACTCCAATATAACTGCACTCGTCCTTCTCTCACATTACATTGGATCACAATGACCAAACAACACAACAAAGACAATGATCCAACTGTACTGCCACGTCCAGACTCAGTGTAGGTCTGTAGGCCTCTTGGACCTTCATGTGAACCACTGCGTGTTGACTGGAGGTGAAACATGACTGACTGCTGTCCTCCTACCTGGACAATGCAATCTCACTTTCATTCTGCTGCAGATGGCCATTTTCATTTTACACCGTCCAAATTTACAGCTCAGGGCGCTGGGACGAATTCCAAATTGTGTGCAGATACAGGCCTACACTTCAAATAATTATGAGAAAAAAGAGAGCACTTCCATTAGGAAATAGTCAACATGAAATTTCGTCTTCTACTGACACCTGCTGGTCAAATTGAATAGTTGCAAATATTGTGAACAAGTTGTCATCTAATTCTAATCCTAAACAACATGGCCATTCGAAGTCAAGTATTAAGACAATTAATCAGGTTTGTACTGCTTGATTGAACACATTCATCCCGTTCCAGTGCACTAAAACCCACTTCCCTTCAGGACCGTGTCAGCGAAGCCAAAACTTCCTTGATTGACGCTGTTTCCCAGCATGCAATGCGAGCTAGCGATTCACAATACTATTTCATCACAAACATGGATGTAAAAAATAAAAAGGGAAAAAGGGAAAAATGAAACATCAGGAACACCAACCATTGCAATACAAGCAGAACTGGGCAGAAGTTTTATATTATGTACACCATAATACAGCCTTCTGGTGGACAAGCTATTTAATCCGTCTCTTCCTAATGCACTTCTGATGGTGGAAGTTCGTCTTAGAAGTCACGTGCTGGGTGGGTCACCCCATCCGCCAGCTCGGGGAAGGTCTAAGACAAGAGCAAATCATAAGTCTTGATGAGTATCACCTCATACGGGTGAGCAAGTGAACAGAAAATATGGGTCAACGTGGGCAGTCGTAACAGGAGAAGCTTGTTGGCGGAAATGATGCACCACAAGTGGATGTGACACTAATGAGTGCGATGGATGAGGTACAGCAATGCTCCAGAACCCGATTCAGACTACTCTCCCTCCACTTTTTTTGTTTTGTATGAGCGTTTAAAAAAAACAACATAATGATAATCGAATAAGCTTTAGTTTATTAATCAGAATTAAAACAAGTAGGTTTTGCCCTTACAAGGTTGTAGATTTGTTATAGATGAGTTCCTTTGTTGTAGTTTGGCGCTTGAAAAACTATATATGGGATGTACCATGACCTGAGGGATTTCCTCATCCCATCCCAGCTTGGTTCTGATGCTGAATGTGAATGTATCTTGCTGTACATCCCACTGAGCTCCAAGGGCCCTCTCCATAGGGAGCTGGTCTCTGTCAAGGTTAATTGTTTTTACCTCTTTAGCTCTCTGCTCTTCAGGAATGGCGGCCAGCACCGAGCGATGATTGCTCACCCACTTATTGAGCTTAAATCCACCTCTACCGCACAGGTCTGTTAGCTGCTGGTACAGATGTATTGCTTGTTCCACCGTGCTGACGGCCTTTAGACAATCATCCACGTAGAAATTTTGACCAACAGTGTTTATAACCTCGGCTGGGAAGTCATGCTGATTGTCGTCAGCTGCTTTCAGCAGAGCGAATGAAGCACAGCTTGGGGATGACACTGCCCCAAAGATGTGGACCAGCATCCTGTGCTCTTGTAGGTCCTTTGTAATGTCCTCATCTGGCCACCAGAGGAAGCGTAAGAAGTTTACATCCTGGTTGGAAACTCTTACTTGATGAAACGTTCCCTCAATGTCAGTCATGAATGCTACAGGGCAGCTAGTCCACATGTACACGTGATAACGCATCTGCCAACACATTATCAACCCCCCTTCCTGTGGCAAATCTGGAGACTGAAGTCTTGCAGGGGCAGAAACCACCGCATCTACAAGGGCATTATAGTCAAATAAAAACCTGACCCCAAATTAACATCAAGATGGGCATTGTCAGAAAGAGAGCCAAAGCTTCTTTCTTAACTTCCCAATATTGCCTTTGTGTGCGTGCTGCTTAGTTGTGGCATGTCCCTCTACTTCTATGTCATGGTGCAAAACTGACGTACGGCGGGGGTGGTCAGAAAACAATAGTGGGTGGCTCTCAATTAATTTAACAATATCATGACGGGCTGATGCAGGCAAATGGGACAAAAACAAGTTTCATTTATTCATAATTTCAGAGTTTCCGAAGGAACACCGATTTTTTTTTTTCAATGAGCCCTCCCTCCGCCAATGGGCACGGAGGCTCAGGCGACACATTTTTTTCGAGCTACGTAACGCCCGGTTCACACTGGACGCGGAAGCGCCACGAAGCGCCGAGCGCTTCCATTCGGCGCCCATGTTAATCAATGTAATAGTTCACACCAGACGCGAACAGGCGCGCGGCTCCCCTCGCGGATCGCGCCATGCATTTAACGTCAGTTCACTGGACGTGGAAGCGAAGCGCCGCCGAGCGCTTCCATTCGGCGCCCACGTTAATCAATGTGGTGGTTGCGCGGCTCGCGGCATGCATTTGTTGTTTCGGCGTCTGCTCTAATTCATGCGCGAGCCGCGAGCGATCCTCGTCTACAGTACAGGAAGTCGCTCAATAAAAACGAGAAAATCCGGTGAATTTTCAAAATAAACTAATTTCAAAATAAAAACCGAATGACAAATTCGATCATATATCATATTTGTATGTTATATTTGTCAGTACATTATATCAGAGTGCGAGAGAGATTAAACACACACACACACACACACACACAGAGGAAGACTTGAACAAAATACGTCTTTGATCCTAGAGATGCCGGTCAATGCGACTCATGACCGCACAACTACGTCGTTTAACAAAACAGACGGCGCGAAACAACCTGGCAAACGCGAATAAGAATGTTGACATTTGGAGAGAGGATGAGACCGGGGCGATGCTTTCTCTTCTAAAAGAGATGGACATATTAAAATAACGCGCAACGGAGACCTTTTTAAAAAGGGGAGCGCAGCAAATGCAGGGCTCCGGCTTTACGCACCCCTGAACAAATACGTATTCCTTCATATTTATATTTCTACCTTTTCGTTCACATTTTTTGTAAGTTAGAAGAATTTCAACTTTGTAAATAAAAGCACAGCAAAGACATGTTTTCCTGATTTGTTTTTATTTTGGTAATTTCGCTGTTATTCTGCTGGAAACGGCGTGCAGCGGCACCAGCTTCCTCCACGGTCGGCACTTTAATGAGCGTGTGTATAACTGAAGACACCGTTCCTTTGCAAAACCTGTACACAAACTCTCCCACCAGTCTGCGCAGAACCCGAATCCAACAAGAACGAGAGTTTGGGGTCCGTAGCGGCGGCACAAAGCGTAGCATCGAAGTGTTGTTGTAGCCCTCCAACAGCAAACAACGTTCTTGTCTGCCTTTTAAAATAACCACGAGCACAAGAAATAGGGTACACCTTATCTGCAAAGCAAGTAACACGTACATTATGAACTATCGTTCCATATCATAATAGATTTAATATGTCAACTGAAAGCAGCTGACTGTATATATATATATATATATTAATCAACCTCTGTCATTGAACTCCAAAACATACATGGTCAATATCCATATTATTATTATGTTGTTGTTTTTTTTTAAATGCTCATACAAAACAAAAAAAAAGTGTGACATCCACATGTAGTGCATTATTTTCGCCAGCAATCTTCTCATGTTACGACTGACCACATTGACCCATATTTTCAATATACTCACCTGAATCAGATGCCCTGCACATCCCCTGCAAGGGCACCGAGGGGTGGCGCACAACCAGCACGTGACCTCTACCATGTGCTTCCACCCACGGAAGTGCCATAGGAGGACAAGGCTTAAATAGTATGGCTTGTCCACCAGAAGGCTGTATTATGGTGTACATAATATAAAACTTCGGCCCAGTTCTGCTTGTATTGCAATGGTTGCTGTTCCTGAAGTTTCATTTTTTCCTTTTTCCCTTTTTCTTTTTTACATCCATGTTTGTGATGAAATAGTATTGTGAATCGCTAGCTCGCATTGCATGCTGGGAAACAGCGTCACTCAAGGAAGTTTTGGCTTCGCTGACACGGTCCTGAAGGGAAGTGGGTTTTAGTGCACTGGAACGGGATGAATGTGTTCAATCAAGCAGTACAAACCTGATTAATTGTCTTAATACTTGACTTGGAATGGCCATATTGTTTAGGATTAGAATTAGATGACAACTTCTTCACAATATTTGCAACGATTCAATTTGACCAGCAGGTGTCAGTAGAGGACGAAATTTCATGTTGACTATTTCCTAATGGAAGTGCTCTCTTTACGTTGGATTTTTCTCATAATTATTTGAAGTGTAGGCCTGTAGTTGATGAGGAATCACGGTGTGCTAACGCTACTCAAACAGCTTAGATGAAAAAAAGGAGTGTGATTTGGGTTTGTGGTACATTATGACAATCTCGGACTTGCAAGACTGAGGCGACGGTTCAATTCCCATGAATGTGTATTATATATGTGTTATTTAGCTCATCTATTGTACATTTTAAATAGATCACATTTGACATCTGACCCACTGAACACTTACTATTGAACATATTTTTAAACTATGGGCTATTTAGTCTTGTTTTAGGATATAATATAATTCATTGCACAAACTGTCAGGCTAAGTATAGAGCTATAGTCTACTACAATCAGTCGTGCCAAAAAAGAGACATTGTCTTTATTTTTCATTTTTATTTTATTGTGTCAGCATTGAACCATACAAGCATGTAGTGTTGTCCAACAAGAATGCATGGCGAATCAAATTCCAAACAACCTATGAAACAATGAACATGTTTCCATTGCCCTTCATTTTATTGAGCACTAGATGACCTCCTCGAGCACTGTGTCATTGAAGCCTTGAGTAATGAACCATTTTTTGAAACAAGTGTCGAAGCTTCAACAAAGCCTCGATCGGCCATCACTACCTACGGCTGCGTGCTCTAACACCATTTCAGAAGGGACTAACTGCAGAGTTGGGAGCGGAGGAGGGACGACCGTCAGGCTGGCTCGAATGCTCCTCCTTCTCAGCCGTGGCGCGTCCAATCAGCAGCCGACATCCAGGACCGCACCTGCAAGGCGTCATCCACTCTCTCTCTCACACACACACACACACACACACACACACACACACACAAAGATAGAGGCACCTAGACCCACCCGTGGGTCATAACACTCCGTAAGGATCTTTTCACTCTGGCATTGAAAGGGGGTGCTAGCGCTAGCCGTTTGCTAAGCTACGTACAGACAGCACCACCGCTTGCCGAACCACATAGTCACACCGTTTATATACAACAACTCGTCATCAATATCTCTAAAGTAGAATTCAAGAACTTTTTTCAAAAACGATAACTAACTCAAACTTTTTTGTGTGTTTATAAAAACAAACTAAAACAAACTTAAATTGAAGTCATATTTCACTTCGTTTACGTCTGTCAAATGAATATTTGCCCAGGAAAATGTTTTCGTTTTACGCAGCAGCACCTAAATGCACCTCGCGTTCTGTGACGTCACCCCCCTTTCACAGCAGTATGTTGACGAGCGACTCGCGGCGGGAAAGTCCGATATGCCACTTTTTCCCAATACGACGAAGAGAGTGACAAAAGCCAATGTCTTGTGGTGGAAAGACACAAAATATGTGGCTTGCTTCTAAAAAGGGAAAAACACCGACAAACCTCCATTTAAGAAGCTCGCACAAAGCAGTAGTGAACATTTTTATTGAGACTGGGAAGTAGACACGACAGTTTGACTCAGTTGACTCAAATATCCTGTGGCGATGAGAGTGGTTATGGCTATCTGATAAAGCAAGATTTAATATTGGGAATTTAACAAAATGAAAAGGAACCGACAACGCCACCCTGGGAATTTCACCCAGGGAGTTCTACTAAACACAAAAGTAATAATTAGGCACACAGGTAAGTTCTACGAGGAAGGAGTAGGAGATGTGGTTCAGAATGTTTAAAATATCAAACCAACTTTTATTCAACATTTAAAAATAAAAGGAACAAACAGACCAACACTTAAAACGGAGCTACTGAGCTCCTTATTCTTGGTGTAGAAACTGAGGCTTACCGATGAGGGGGCCAAACGGGGGAGGAACCAACGAAAACAAGGAACACCCCACTCACACGTGACACACCTGCAAAGAAAGTGAAGTGCAAAAAAAAAGAAGAAAACAACCACAATCCCGGGTCACAGCACTCGAAGGGGCCCACCACCCGGGACACCGCCACCACCAGCAGCTCTCAGCGACTACAAAAGAAAAGATAAACAGTTGGTTACTAAAAGTTCCCTAAAATCTGTCACATGTACTGAAATAGCAAGAAAAACAAACAAACAATGCAATTACACACACACACACACACACACACACACACACACACACACAAACACACACACACACAGACACACACACACACACACACACGAAGTTCCCACCAACCACGCACACGCATACACGCACGCACACCACTGTAGCTGGACCGGCGACTTGATAGTGTAACGTCTGCTGTCTGAGGGTCAGCAGTGGCGACGTAAGCAAACGAAGAAAAACACAACGAGAACGGAAAAACAACAAGTAAAACCAAGGCGGGACGGAAGCAACATGCACCGTCCACCGTCTGTACGGGGCGGCTAGCACAATCAAGTGCGGGCGAAGCGGCAGTGTTCCTGCACTTATCTTATAGGACCGAGTTTTGGGCCACAGGTCTTGATCACCAAGCGTCCTCCAGGTGAGGAGAACAACGAGGAGGCTCTGCGCAGCTTTGTGCTCGCAGGCGGCTGTAGTGTGCCGGTGAGGTGTTCAGGAAGCACTGTAAAAAGAACGGACAAGTGAGGTACTACGTACCTATGCTAATAAGCCATAATAATTTAAATGCTAAAATGTCCGCACCTGATCCTCTTAAAACTCGGGCACACAAAGCGGATGTTCAGTGTCCCATTGACCACGATGGACCACTAAACGAAGCTTTTAAGAAAAATGCGAAATGAAGCCACTGAGAGCTAAAACAACATGCAAACAATGCCACAGTGCAGCTTTTCTCAAACGGGTCAATTTTGAAATCATTTTAATCAACTCTGTCTTCATTGATCAGAAGCTGTTTGCAGATTTGGAATTAAAAACATTTAACTGCAGGAATCATAAAATCGTCTCATCAGTGACGTTTATAGAGCCATTCAAAAATGTAATATGTGCTGAACAGACAAACGGAGGTGTAAGAGGCCTGTGTGACCAGCAGGGGGCAGCAGAGGACCGACAGCCGCAAGTTCCTCCTCAGAGAGGCCTGAGAAGGTTCTGCACCTTCAGCTCCTCCAGGAGGACCTCAGCAAAGTGTCAGAGTTTGTTGGTTTTTTACCTCGGTCGGCAGAGTCACAGTATGAAACTTGTAGCCAGGGGGCGCTGCAGCTCACTCAACACCTACAAGGTTTGAAAAGGAAATTGAGTGGAATTCATCTGGAATGAAAAGAAAAGCACAACTACAGTAGAAAAACTGAACACAAAGACGCACAAAGTTTGAACTACACACCGATTTTCTTCTTCTGTTGATTCAAATGAATTTGACAGAAATAATATCTGAAAAAATAGAAACCAAATGTTAAATTTCGACATTTAAAAAATGGACAGATTCATTTACACCCAGTAAGATAAGAAGATATTTAGCTCTCAGCCAATTCGAGCTGCTGCTCCTGTGTGTGTGTGTGTGTGTGTGTGTGTGTGCGTGTGTGTGTGTGTGTGTGTGTGTGTGGATGTGGTGGTGTGTGTACCTGAATGTGGGAGTGGGTGTGTTTAAGTACGTCACTGGAAGTAGGCTGCCAATTAGTGCGGCCTCCGAGGCCGCAACCGCCCCACGCCAGCGACGAGTCCAGGGCGGGGGGGCCCGGACACGGCACACCCGCTGCAATGCCGGCCAGGAAGAGGCCCGGAGCAGCAGGCCCCCGGACCGGAGGGCACCCGCCCCACGAGGAGCCAGGGCAAGATGACAGGGAGGCAGATACCCCAAGGAGAAGGGACACCACCCGGGGCGAACAGACAGCAGAGCCCGTTCTCCGGACGGGGGCCCCCCAGGGCAAGCGAGACCGGACTCATCCCCATGACAGGACCCAGCCCCTTCACCCAGCGGGAGGATCGGTACCCAAGGCAGGCCCGGCCACCCAGATGCCCCCCCCCCTACGGACCCAGTATGGCGCATCGCCGCAAGTGGCGAGGTCCCCATAGGCCCAGCCGGTCTCGCACCCCAGGGGCACCGGACTGCACAGGGCCCATCCAGAGTGGGAAAGATGCCGGATCCCGCCCCCGCTAGCAGGCCGACCCCACTGTGTGTAGGGGTGTCAGTGTGTGTATATGTGCACTTGCTGGTGTGTTGAACTATGGTGCGTTAAAATGGAAGGGTGGTAAGGCCCTGGGGCAACCACACTGCTGCTGAGCAGGGCGGCGGCCGCAGTGCACGAACCACCCCCCCAGGCCCTAAGTGTCTATAATGCTATTAAGATTGGAGAGGGTCTTAAGGCCAGAAGGCCGGGCAAGCGACCACCCAAGACACAAATCCCCCGAAACAGAAAAAATAAATAAATTAATTAAAAATTTAGGGGAAAATAAAAAAATTTAAAAAAAAAAAAAAAAACACCTATTATGTGACCAGGGGGGACTCCCGGTCAGGGCGCCCCCTCAGCGACATCGGGGCCGGGGACACCACAGGGATCCAGGAGCCAAAGGGGGCCCGCCCCCCACCGCACCGCACCACCCGGGCACACAGGAGCGGTAGCCGGCGAACGCGCAGCCCCACCCCAGGCATGCGACCCCACCGCGTACGATCCAGCGCCAGTCCCCAGACACAGGGACGGACCAGCCCTCCCACCAACAAGGGGGCCCCCAGACCAGAGCCAGTTTCCACTGTGGCCTGTTGGCTCATCTGGTCCAAAGTCTGGATCATCAGTGTCCAGGTTCATTGAATGAGTCAGTGTGCCGCCGTCCTGTGATGTCATGATAGAGAATCACTCTATTTATACTAATGTGCAGAACCACTGGAGTGTGGAGGCAGACAGTTACCATAATCCAAATGAAAAAGCAACAGCAGAAATGCTTTTTCATTTTAAGAACGTGGCTGCATTATTTGACTCATAAAAAAAATTGTTAATAAATAATCCAAACTGCATTTTCATTTTCTTATTCATGACTGCTCATTCTTGTACTTAATTCAAATGAAGGAAAACACATTTGAGATTTTTTTTTCAAAACATGCACCAGCAAAGAGTTACCAAAATTCAATATGAAATGTAAAATTCAAAAATGAAAAAGCAATAGCAGAATGCTTTTTCATTTTAAGAACAAAGCTGCATTATTTGACTCATAATTAAATTCATTAATAAATATTGCTATATGCATTTTCATTTTCTTATTCGTGTCGCACCTTTTATGACACAATCAAAAAGAAAACTGAGGGCATTGCTTTTTAATTTTCGTGGTCCTGCCCTGCACAAGAGTTACCACAACTCGAAAACGAAATCACAATCTCAAAGTAAGCGCGCGGCGCAGGAAAGTGACGTCAGCAGCTCTCTACCTGTGGGTATGGCGGTATGACGCCAAGTGTCATTTGCCTCCTGTTATGTGTAAATTCTAATGTTTGTGAATTTAATAAAGATATATACATATATATATATATATATATACATATATACATATATATATATATATATACATACATATATACATATATATATATATATACACATATATATATATATACACATATATATATATATATATATATATATATATATACATATATGTTTTTTATTTAAAAAGAAAAGAAAAGAAAAAAAAGGTATGGCGGTATGACACCACTTTGCCATCGTTACTTCTTTCGCGTCATTGAAGTTGCCGGTAATCGAGACTTAAATCGGCGAAAAACGTGGACCACTGACAGATCTCGCACCAGCATCTGCCACCAGTCGACGGATTGATCTGTTGCTTCGCATCCTTCGTTGGATGGACTGGTGGCCGACGCCGAACAGCTGTTACTCCACCCATGTAACAAATAGCTTTAGCTTTGATGTTGTGCTGGTGCATCAAGGTGTTCCATAACTGACAACAGGTTGGCTAGGGCAACCTTGTTTGCGTCCGTATCTGGGACGGCAGAATACCTGCTCAACTCGGTCCCGAGCATCACATTCAGATACACTATTCAACTCCACCTGGGAAGCTAAATCCAGCAGGGTTTGAACAATTGTGTCAATGTGCGCCATGCTCAAATCTGTCCGACCAACGAGATCCGTCAGTGGTCCACGTTTTTCGGCGATTTAAATCTTGTTTACCGGCAACTTCAATGACGTGAAAAGTAACGATGGCAAAGTGGTGTCATACCGCTATACCTTTTTTTTGTTGTGTTTTGTTTTTTTAAATATACAGTATATATATACATTTATTAAATTCACAAACATTAGAATTTACACATAACAGAAGGCAAATGACACTTGGCGTCATACCGCCATACCCACAGCGGAGGTGGAGAGCTGCTGACGTCACTTTCCTGCGCCGCGCGCTTACTTTGAGATTGCGATTTCGTTTTCGAGTTGTGGTAACTCTTGTGCAGGGCAGGACCACGAAAATTAAAAAGCAATGCCCTCAGTTTTCTTTTTGATTGTGTCATAAAAGGTGCGACATGAATAAGAAAATGAAAATGCATATAGGAATATTTATTAATGATTTTAATTATGAGTCAAATAATGCAGCTTTGTTCTTAAAATGAAAAAGCATTCTGCTATTGCTTTTTCATTTTTGAATTTTACATTTCATATTGAATTTTGGTAACTCTTTGCTGGTGCATGTTTTGAAAATTAAATCTCAAATGTGTTTTCCTTTTTCATTTGAATTAAGTACAAGAATGAGCAGTCATGAATAAGAAAATGAAAATGCAGATTGAATGACTTATTAACCATTTTAATTATGAGTCAAATAATGCAGCTTCGTTCTTAAAATGAAAAAGCATTTCTGTTATTATATTCTTATTTTAATTTGGATTATGGTAACTGCTTCCATATAAAACAAATACATCCATAAATATATACAATGTGAGAATTGTTTCTTGCAAGAGCTGTACTTCAACCCATGACCATCGATAAAAGTGTACACATCTAATCGTAAACAATCTGCTGCAACCTGAATTTCCACTTCTGTGTCTATAAACCAGTCACAGCTTGACTGATGGCTCTGAAGAAGCAGTTTCCATCAGCCTCTACATTCTCATTTGTACACGGCGAACCTAATGGGCCATTGCAATCAGAAATTGGAAAACTTGCATGGTCCAAATGAATCTTCAAGTTTTTGCAAAGGTCTAAACAAACATCAACATCAAGGGGAGAGAAGTTACACTCTTCATTGGTCACAGCACAGACAAACTCTACGTCAGAATTATCCATGTCAAAGTGAGGAGTTTTGCTCTTCTGAAGTGACTCACTGTTGCCAGCTGGTGCTGGAATTTTAAACCGTGACCGGTTTCGCCTTGATGAAAAGAACCATGCAGAACCTTGGCTAATCTAATACCAGTGCCATGATCTGCCACTGCATCTTCACTAGTACTAACTGATGATGGATCACAAATCACATGTGCGAGGCGTAGAACGAGCGGAGCAGTCAGAGGCAACAGAAGAAGAAAGAAAAGCCTCCTTAGCTTAGTTGATCTTCTGTGTTGCCTCCTGGACGGTGCTGGCCTCCTCTGGCTTGGTGCTGGCAACCACGGGAGCCACAGGAACCACGGGCACAGCTCTGGTCATCTGTGGCGTCGCCTCCACCTGATTAAAATAAGAAAGATGTGATTTTATGCCAATAAACATAGAAAGGAAAACACTAGGCTTTACACGGTCATGATTTTTGTGCCAATCACCGATCCAACGTCCTCCGTGTGTATCTTTTCCAAGTGCCTGATTAAATTTGTGGTGTTGAAATTTTTTGCCAAAGTTCCCCCGCGAGGTACTGTAGCGTTGCATATATTGCAGATTCAAAGAAACTTTATTGTCCGTCACATAGCGACAGTACTCAAAACAGGAAGAGGCACGAAGACGAAAATGAAGGTTTTTGAATCATGAACCATTAGCTCTCGGTGTTATGCCCCGGCCTAGGGGGAACCAGGACACAACATAAAGGCTCCCCCCCTTCTCCCAGCTCTCAAATTAGACAAAGGTGCTTCGTCCACAGGATGGTTTTTATTAAACATCACCATCATTGCACTGGCGTCAGGGAGGGCATGGCCAAAACAACAAACAAAATGGCTCTCTTATGGATCTTACCTATAAAGAAAACAATCAAATAAATGACAGTCAAACTAACCTCCTTAACTAAAACACAGGAGAAAAGGGGCACAACACAAATGGCTTCCCTCCCCTACGGGCTACGTGGACACAAAGGGAACTGAAATAGATTACAAAACAGAATTGATGGCTGAACACAGAACACTGCTGCTGCGGCACATGGCCTCTGGTTGGGAGCTGGGAGAAGGACAAAGAGACCGAGGTGTTGAAGTCCTCCTCCTTAAATATTGGCACCAGCCAATCACCTTTCCGCACCTGGAACAAGCAAAAAAAAGGGAACACAGGATCTACTGCGCCATCTAGTGCCCAAACGGACACACAGCAGACAAAAGCAACTGACAACAATGTAAACCCAAATCTATACATTTACATAACACTCGGATACAAACAAATAAACATGTCGATGCTGTGAAACTACTTTGGAGGAAATGAGACAGATTAAAAAAGTTTCAACACGACCATGACGTCATTGATCGGTGATTCATGACATGACGCCCGATCATGAACGTTTCAAAAAATGCCAAATATCGGCCGATCCGATACAGCCGATAAGATCGGTGTAAAGCCTAGAAAACACACACAGGTGATGAAGTGGAAATGAATAAGTACAAACCTGCTGCACTGCTGTGATATTGCTGGAGGCAGACTCAGTCATGTGGACAGTTGAACGTGTTGCCCACACCTGCAAATACAAGGACACAAAGTAACGTTTAAAGAACTGCATTTATTGTCCTATCACAAAGATGCACACAATGAAATACACATATCCCAAATACCAACATGTCACTTGTTTGTTTTGGTTTTTGAGGCAACGCGTGCTGATCGACGTCTCAGGCTGGACATCTGGAAGAACATAAAGTAATGAATTCATAAACAAAGTAACACACTAATTAAACTGTACATGTACTGTACATATGTGATCTTGTGTTGATAATAGGGCTGGGGCGATACGGCTAACCCACGATTCGATACTGTGACGATATTTGGCCCACGATAACGACAACATCACGACACACGATATCTTCGATATCTTCGAAATTTTGCAGACGATATGTGACTGAAAAAGAAAAAAATACCCATAAAAAGGAAAATGCCTGTGATCTTGCATTTATTCCAAAACTTTGTATAATGTACAAACAAACGTGCACTGCACAAGCAAACATATTAAAGTGCATGAACATTAATAACTTTCATGTAAACAAGGACAGTGCTTTCTGGTAATGTAAAGTCAGTAGCAACTTGTCTTATCTCAACTTGGGGACTTGGGATATACAAACCGACGGGAAGATGAAAGAGGGAAAAAAATCCTTTCACTGCCCCGATTCTGAAAATCAATTAAAAAAAATGATGCAGACAAAATAAATAAATAAATAATCGCGTCCCCAAAATATACGGGACAAAGTGAAGTGCGTCCACCATCAGTTCATTACGGGACAGGCTTTTTAGTTTCCAAATATGGGACAATCGTGTATTTTACGGGAGGGTTGGCAACCCTATCTAGACCACAGACGGAAATTAAATGAGGTTTTGTCATTTTCCCTAAAAAACGGGACAAATTGTTTCCCGGGAGAGATTTTATCTTTCCCGGGACAGGTGGACAGGTGGTCTTTGGAAAAAAATATTGATATTTGCCGTCAGTGTATCGATTATTTATTGCGACAGAAAGGACAACAATATATTGCAATATTGATTTTTTTTTTTTTTTCACCCACCCCTAGTTGATAAGTGTATGAATAATTGTGTGAATGTTACCGTGGCAGCTGGGGAAACCCTGCCAGATGACTCCACGACGGTCTCCATGTGGTCCAGCAGCACAGCCTCACTGAACCACACGGGATTGGACGGGATGTCTGTGTGAAATGCAGTCTCAACAGCTGTTGGTACCGTCTATAAAAAAAAGAGGAGAGGAAATAAGAGTCAACTTAGGATAAGTGTTCATTTTTAAAATAAAAAGTTGCACTGTTTGACAAATACACGATTGGGGGGGGGGGGGGGGGGAGAGAGAGAGAGGGATGAACAGGTTACCTCAACCTCCTGTCCAACAAGAGTCCATTCAGGAGCGGGTCCATACACTGGCATGTGGACAGGACCTGTCACAACCACTCTGGGAGATACCCTGGGCGATGATTGGTTGTGGCACAACACCCCTGGCCGAGGTGAAGGGGGTACGAGTTGATGGAGCATGCAGCATGCAGACGCTCCACCAAAATCAGTCCTGAGGTGCACCTGAACAGAAAACAACATGTTAACACATATTTGTCATATCAAATGAAGAGCAAGTAAGGCTGAAGAAGGCAAAACTTACACCATCATAACACCACCATGTACAGCTGACGAAGGGGGAGGTGATCGGCCATATACACAAATGTTAAACCTGGAAGAAGTGTCACATAATCAATTGTGTAATCACACAATTCTAAGAAATATCTGTTAGCACAGTGTCACTGAAGAGAAAAAAATACAACAAAAATATGTATTTTACACACCCATGCGTGCAGCAACACGATGATATACTTGACGTAGCGCTGTTTGTAGTTCTGGCTTGACAGTCAGGCGAGGTGGAAAGTCAAGCACAAACACCTACAAAATAGTTGTATATAAAAAAAAAACCCCAAACAAACATAAAAATGCAAAATAAATTCATGAATATTCTTGTTATTGAACTATGGATCATGGAATTACTTGATATTGATAAAACAAAGGGGCGATGACATTCATGTGTTCAAATTTGTTTGTCACAGCAGATAAACAAACCTTGGGCCAGCGGTCCAACACAGTTGCCAGTAGCGCAGCAAAATCCTGGGCGGAGTCTGTTACAAGCCCGTGTTCAAGGTTGTTGCCCGGGTCGAGAACACAAAACCATCCACAAGTGGACAGAGATGTGAGTCTCCCACCACCAGAACAAAAACAGAAAGAAACTCGTGGCTTGACAAAATCACGACCCATACCTTCTTGTCTGGTTGCTGGGCCTTAAGAACGAACTTGCACTGTTTTGTCAGTCAGGAGCAAAACGGGCCATCTTCGCACCCAGGTCGCTGACCAGTACCGCGCCCTGTGTAAATTGACAAAAAAGAAAAATCTAAATATGTTTTTGTAAGATTTATTTGGAATACAACATAACAACACAGGCAGAACATGAAATCATGAACGTGGAAGTACTCACGACGTTCAAAGTCCTTCCGAGGTGGAAAAGGTGTCCAATCCTGTTTTTGCTCCAGGCGTCGTTTCATGGCCAGAGAGCGACGGAATGCCTTGGTGTTCGGCATCTGAACAATGAGATGAAAGATTGTGTCATTTTCAATGAAGGACAATGATAACACAAGTTTACAGAAAAAAGTGATGTTTTCTCACACACGACATCAAAACACAGAAAGGTTTCTGTACCTTTGCAGCTGGAGACGATGAGCTTAAATCAAAAAAGCAAAAGAAAATGTGTATGTGTACTCTTGGACCCTAACCCTAATGCCATACAAGTCTATGGGGTGAAATTTCAACTTTGTCCTACAGATATGGGGCCACTTGCTTTTTCATCAGGAGCCCCCAAGAAGCACCCACGCCAAATTTGGGGCTTCGAGTACTTGAGGAACCCCGAAACCCTAACCCTAATTTCAGCTAACCCTAACCCTAACCCTAACCCTAACCCTAGTTTCAGCCTTATTGTTAACCCTAATTCAATGCAAGTCTCTGGGGTGAATTTTCAACTTTGTCCTAGAGACTTGGGGCCACTTGCTTTTTCATCAGGAGCCCCCAAGAAGCGCCCACGCCAAATTTGGGGCTTCTAGTACTTGAGGAACCCCGAAACCCTAACCCTAATTTCAGCTAAGCCTAACCCTAACCCTAGTTTCAGCCTTATTGTTAACCCTAATTCAATGCAAGTCTATGGGGTGAATTTTCAACTTTGTCCTAGAGACATGGGGCCACTTGCTTTTTCATCAGGAGCCCCCAAGAAGTGCCCACACTAGATTTGGGGCTTCTAGCCAATGAGGAAAAATTTGGAGCAGACACGAAAGGGTTACAGCTGAGAAGGCACTTAAGATCCTCAAAGGACTGTTGCCACTCACTAGACCAAACAAATGGTTTCAATGGACTGGTTAATTCTTCTCTCGTGGCCGGCAGCTCCACTGCCTTAGTGCTGGAGATGAACGCTCAGGGGCGCCGCCAGGAATTTTGGGCCCCCTTCAAAAAAACAAAAACAAATGGGCCTCCTGTGCGCAGCGCTTGTCAAAAGCACATCACTCAAAAAATACAGTATAGTTCAATAATAGTGCTTGAGTCCATCTTTGACAGTGTCAATGTATTTTTATTGTGAATTCGCCACAAAGCAAACTCTTAACATTTATGAATGATTCATGAAAAAAACACTTGATGTCTCTCGGACAAAGTTGAGCTTTGACCTTCATAGACTTGCACTGCATTAGGGTTTAGCGATAAGGCTGGAATTAGAGTGAGGGTTTCGGGGTTCCTCATGGGCTAGAAGCCCCAAATTTGGCATGGGTGTGTCCTGGAGGATCCTGATGAACCTGAAAGTGGCCCCATGTCTCTGGGACAAATTTGACCTTTGACCTCCATGGACTTGCATTGAATTAGGGTTAACGATAAGGCTGAAACTAGGGTTAGGGTTTTGGGGTTCCTCAAGAACTGGAAGCCCCAAATTTGGCGTGTGCGCTTCTTGGGGGCTGCTGATGAAAAAGCAAGTGGCCCCATGTCTCTAGGACAAAGTTGACCTTTGACCCTCATAGACTTGTCATTAGGGTTAGCGATAAGGCTGGAATTAGAGTGAGGGTTTTGGGGTTCCTCATGGGCTAGAAGCCCCAAATTTGGCGTGGGTGTGTCCTGGAGGATCCTGATGAACCTGAAAGTGGCCCCATGTCTCTCGGACAAAGTTGACCTTGGACCCTCATAGACTTGTGTGGCATTAGGGCTATCGATATGCGATACAAACCTGGTGAGTTTAAGACTTAGTGACTCTACGTACATGAATGTATGGGGTACCCCGTCCTTACTTTGTTCCAACCTTCCCTCCACAAACCTGGCTGTCCAGTGCAGAAGTCAAAGTGAGAGAGAGAACAAAGAAGGAGGAGGGCCTGTGACGCCACTGCTGATTGGCTCGTTGGTTGGTTGAATGAGCCAATTCTAGAGCTCCCCTCGGTGTCCACACACTGCAAAATATATCTAAGAAACAAACACTTAAATTGAGAAAGAACAGGCTAGAAACAAGTCAAATTATCTGCCAATGCAGTAAGATATTTAGACTTGGTAAGATTTCTTAAAATAAGACGATATATCTAGGCATTTGAAGAATGGAAAAACTCTTGAAATAAACAGTAAAGCACTCATTCCAAGGACTGTACTAAGTCAAATAAACTTGATACTAGCTTCTCAATTCTTTTTTCACGTTTGCTTCTTTCTTAATTTGAATGAAAAGATCTTAAAACCAGACCTACTAACAGTGCAATTCTTCTTAATTTAAGTGTTCACAATATGAGCTTTTTTTTCTCAAAATGAGACAAAGCATCCACCCCCCCTACGCCCACTCCCACCCCAAAAAAAATAATTAATCAAACAGAATTAATATTGTCAACAACTATTTATTCACTTAAATTGCTGACAGTGCCTTCACTGCCTTGTAATAAAAACGTCACAAAGGCATTGCATCTTAAAACAATCTCAAGCAATCATTTCTAGAACGCAAGTAACAATTGTTACAATATTCACCGTCATCATTATTGAATATTGATTCAAATTCCCTGACACTCAGTTACACAAAAAAAACAAAAACAGTATGGGGACAGCATATAGTGTTGTGTTCCTATCACCACTGATAACATGTTTAGGGGAGTGTATCACTACCTATGCCTAGTACACAGCTCTACTCCCCAATAAAATCTTTCCATTCTGCCATGGTCTTTTTTGTATGAGGCTGTGGTGTCTCACTCATGGATAGTGTCCTGTAGCACTTCTGTCTGAATGACAGAGAGAAGGGTTGCCACACACTTTTGGATATGTGAGGTGCAGGGCATAGTAGTAATCCATCAGATGAAGCAGACCGTCACTCAAGTCTTCCTTGGCAAGCGTGGTGGCGGGAGTGGCTCCAAGACAGATGAGACAGCGGGTCCCATCAAACAGCAACACAGGAGTGCAGAAAGACCTCTTCTGCGAGTACATTGTGGGATCTTCAGTTGGCTAAAGAAAAAGAAGAAGGAAACGCCACATCCATGCATGGAACTATGAAGTGTTGAATGTGAGAAAATGCGAACAAACTTTCACCTGAATGACATGAAGCAGTGCCTCACTGGCATGTCCCAGCTTCTTCGGTGGTGGACTTGGTGAAGGAAAGAGTGTGGGGAGTGCCCTGAGCAGCGCGATGGAATATTCCACAGGAATAGAACAAATCAACTTTGAGTTCAAAGTTAGTCTTCCTAAAAATGAGTCTTATTAGGTTTGTGTTGATCACAAAAAAAACTTATTTTTTCAGCATGAAGAGTATTACCATTCTGCATCTATTCATTCAGCGCAACATAAACCATCCTATGTCCAAGGAAACAGCTACACAGTCAATTAGAGACACAGCAAAATGACTCACCTACATCCAGCGTTATGCGTGGCTTCATCACTTCATTTTTTTTCCAAACACCATAAAATTACACATTGGTGCAGAAGTCTTCCCATCTCTTTTTTTAGTTCATCAATGAATTTTCTGTTGCCCTTATCCAGAATGCGCCACAGCTCATTCATCGCCTATAATGCAAGTCAATGTTAAAATCTGCAAAAATGCTTGCTTTTCATCATAAACCAAAACAAGTTAATCACTTACACGATAAAGATCCTTGACACATGGATATGCATCCAGGATCTTTGTTGGCCTTGTCCTGTTCTTTCAGAACATCACTATCAGTAAAGGATCTTCTTGCTTGAAACTGCAGGTCAAGAATTTGGGAGACAGCATCTTGGTTGGGTTTTGGTTTCTTGTACAGCTCCTGCAGGGTCTGATAATGTCTGGCCTGTGCTGTCAGACCATCTTTGGCTGATGAAATGGAGGAGACAAATCAGTAAATCAGTCAAATGGATGAAATTGTTTGGAGCATCAAAATATATCAAATGACAATTCAAATGTAAAAATGCCTGTGATATATCATGATATCCAAAACTATCATAACATTGCCTAGCTTTCATACATTATCATGATTATTAAAATGGACATGTTTCTACTTACGTGAAGTGTGGCCATTATCAGAACTGCGCCCTGGTGTGTTACACAAAATAATTGTTGATCCACCAATTGAGTCTGCATCATGATCTTCTTCTTGGTCACTTGCTGAGAAGTCAATGCGATGCCTTTTCTTCTTGTGGCCCCTCTCTGGTGAATCTCTTGTGAAGATTCTTGTAAGTGCTCGCTTGGTAAATAAAATTTCACTCATTGAAAGAACAAATAAAGATGGAAAGTGAACATACACAGATAAAAAAAAGTATCAGCCAAAAATAACCACACGCTTCAAAATCTAAGTGCGCAAAATAATATAATCACTTACATGTTTCATTGTTTTGTCTTAATCCTTCAGCATGGGATAATAATCCACTAGTCTTTGAGACATTGCAGTGACTTCATGCTTAGAAGGGTACAAGACCACCTCTCCTTGCTGACTGGCTCTCAAGTTAGAAATCATGCTGGTGACAGTGTTTCTCACCAGCCTGCATCTCAGCTCTTTGAACATGACACATTTCCCCTCACTGGCAGTGCGGGCCATCTGGAAGTAGTGCTTACGAGCTTGCTCCAACTCACTGTCTGTATAGAGGGTGGGCAAACTTTTTTAGCAACGAGCCACATGACAGACCTGCATCGAGTCGGCGGGCCACGGAAGGGGGGGTTGTAGGTAGGTACAGAATTAGTCCGGGTGAAGAATCGTTCTGGGCGTAGTGACTGCCCGATACGGCAACTCCATTGGGACATACCTCTACATCGCGGTCGAACGTGATATATGGATAGATCACGGTCAAAACGCTATTTCGCGGGTGATAGATAGATAGATATATAGATAGATAGATAGTGTGTGTTGAATACATACATTCGTATATATATATGTATATATGTACATATGTATATATATATATATATATATATATATATATATGTATATATGTATATATATATATATATATATATATGTATATATGTATATATATATATATATATATATATATATATATATATATATATATATATATATATGTATATACATATATATATACATATATATATATATATATGTGAAGAGAGAGAGAGAGAGAGAGAGAGAGAGAGAGAGAGAGAATTTCGGGGGGTGCGGTGTTGGGGGGTTATGACTGGCCTCACGCGGGCCGGACAGAGACACGCAGCGGGCCGGGGTTTGCCCATGTCTAGTATAGACAACATATTGTGGAGGAGCAGGAAGCTGTAGGGTCCTCTTTGGGCTGCTTTTCACCAAAGGAGTGGATGTCTGAGGACAGATTGAAGATGTTCCTCCTGGTGAAGACACAGTTCCTGGCTTCATTCGGGGCAGCCTTGTCTGGTACGGTGGAATTCTCAGCCGAGAGGAAACCAGATCCAAAACATTATGAACAAGAGAGAAACAATAGACACAATTAGGAAAAAAGAAAAAAAAAGTGTTGTGCTAGATGTTTTCAGAGCAAAGTAGGTAACCAATCACATCTACACTAATAAGGGCCCAAATCCTTTTCCTCATGAGAAAGTGTTCTGGTCCAGGAAAAAGGTCTCTCAAATCATCACGACGGAGGGTGTGGAGCAAGACTTCATCGATGTTGGCAGCTATAAAGACAGTCCAATCATTAACAAACCTTTTAAACTTAACAACTCATACATTTTTTTGACTAATGAATTTAATTCAACTTGACAAGTCAAACCAAGTTTGTTTTGTGCCAATTTCTGTTATCAGAATTAATTGTAAATGCAATTCAGTTTAGACATTTTGTCTCAAATTTGTAAAATACTTCTTTTTGAAATCAGTGTCAGCATACAGTTATTTTAATTACTTCGCGGACAAATCACAGTAATGGAAATTTTTTCATACCTACACATGACATACCATTTAAAATTGATACTGTGACATCATCCAGCTCATCCATTATTGGCCCCGGTTTGGATGTCCATTTAATTTCTCCTCAATCTGGCAGGGGGAAAAAATCATCATATTAAGGTCACAATTAGGACAAGCTAGCCTTCCGACTCAAGATGTGTTTTTTTACAATGCCCATCTGCCATGGATCCCAAAGTTCCCATGCAATTAAAAGTTGTGACACCTTATCTAAATGATAACCCTAGACAGCTCAACGGATTGCTAGTCATACAGACAACAATCAAAATTGGAGTGAAACTTGTAACCACAATGCCTGCAACATGGTGGTACTTATGGTAATAATCAACAAATACCAGTGTTCTTTGTGACAAAATGACAACATCTGATAGGATTGTGCCACCTTGAACTGCAATCAACTTAAATATTGATAAAAACAAGCAAATTGTACCTAAACTACATCTTCAATCAATCCAATTTGAGCACCCTCTACCCCATAAACTGAAGAAACTGCAATACAAACTTGGTAGTACAGTATTTCGTCATGCCACATATAACTAGGAATGCTAATTGCTTGTTCACATGACTAGAATTGCAGTACATCAATCCAATACAAAATACACACTTGTCATCAAGCTCATAAATCCATCGAGTCGAGATGAGCACGTGCAAGGAGTCGGACTCCGTGAGTTCACGTAAACAGAGCATTGCGTTTGCGTAAATTATGCACGGCTATCGAGCTAGAAGCCGAGTCCGATTTGGTGCACACAACCACACTATAATGCCTCTCAATGTCCTAACCCATGCCACGCAACAAACGTGAAGAACCGATTTGAGTTTCTCACGGGACCAGCAGTGAAGTCACAACCGTCGCCCCAAATGAAATGTCGCAGCAGGAGCCTGAGGATTTTCTGAGTCAACATGCTGATCAACAGGTAACGTAATGTTGGCTTCCTTGACGACATTAGACAACTCCCTGTTTATATTTTATTCATATTTTAGTACAAAGCCTCCTTGTTTTATGATCTTTGACTTGTTCGGTTTTTGTTTTGACATTATGCTGTTAGTGTTTATTTCAAATTAACAAGAAGTACCGGTACAGATAGGAGGAACTTAATATAACACTTGCGTCAAACAAAGAATAACTAACTGTACATATCATGTCTACAGGAAGGAGCTGGTACATTAAGTGAGAATATTCAAGAATATTAAGAGAAGATATATTCAAGGTTGTCCTGAGGTCAACTGTACCAACCATTGACAGAGCTTATGGAGCAATTTGATGTTATTGTACAGTAAAAATGGAATATTGGAGCTGTCGCAAAACAAAACAAAAAGCCAACTTTAAGGCTTATTATCTCCAAAATGATACAGTAATCAATCACATTTAGAAATCAAATGTTTCTAAATGTCAAGTCAGTAATGTCAAGTCAGTGCTTGATGTGTCATCAGCAGGCGTCGGCGTCAGTAATGGGGCATCGGCGGGTTTCGGGCGGAATCGCCAGGCGTTGGGAAGCGTCGGCAGGTGTCGGGGGCTTGTGGCCAGGTGGCGGACGTCACGGCAGGCAGTGGCCAGGTGGTCTCAGTCCCGCAAACGCTGCTTACAGCTTTAATTTTGTATTGCTTTGATAACATTGTTTAAGTTGAGTTTAAATTTACACTATTTTTTTTTTCTTAGCTGCCAATTGTTCAAAAATGCTGATGTTAAAAGTGTGTTTGCACAGTAAATGTTATGGCACTTTAATTCATATGGCAGTACATTTAAAATAACTGGCCGTCAAGTTCCAGGAACTGACAAACTGCACTGAGTTGAGTGAGATTCTCCAAAGGAACTCCAGTATAAATGTGGACTTTACATTCTAGTCCCCTGTGAAAAAAAACCCAAAAGTGAACGTTTTTGTGCCTCACCCTTTCTAACTGGGACATTTGCAAGGGAACGCAGACTGGTTATGCTGCTCCCTGATAAAAGAAAAATGTTTCTGCTGTTACCTCAGAAATTGCCTGTTATTATTGTGGCTCAGGATTTTGGAGGTAGATTTTTTTTTATTTTTCAGAAGGAACAGGATAACAGTAATGCCCTGGCATTGGCAATAAGCTTTAATTTTGTATTTGCATTTTTTTAAACTTTAGATTTACATTAAAAATGTTTCTGTGTAAAGTGCTGATGTTATCTGTTTGCACGATAAATGTTATGGTGCTTTCGTTTATATGGCAGAACATTTAAATTAAAGTGTATGAAAGACTTCTTTTAAATTCATTATTGGCGTATACGACGTGATTAATCGTGATTGATCAGGTAAATCATGCGATTAATTGCGATTAAAATTTTTAATCGTTGCCCAGCCCCAGTAAAAACATTTTTCTGGTGCCAGCATTTCGTGAGGCAGAAGTTGATTCATACTTCAGTGCCTTGGTGCGAATAGCTTCGCCACTCAACTGGCCAAGAGACATGTGGCCTGTCCTTCTCCAATGCAAGCGGGTGGGAAAAGCACAGGAGTTGGTGTCTGCTCTTTTCTTAGAAGACAGCCTGCAATATGATGTTGGAAAGGAAGCAATTTTTCCTGCTTATGAGCTTGTTCCTGAGCCCTACCGGCAAAAATTTAGGAACCATAGAAAATCCAGTGGTCAAACCTTTGTCGAGTTTGCATGGGAGAAAAGCAACCTCTTTGATAAATGGTGTGCAGCTAATGATGTCAAAAATGACTTTGAGTCACTCCGTGAGCTCGTTCTTTTAGAAGATTTTAAAGACTCTTTGGCAGAGAAGGTGGTAATGTTCTTGAATGAACAGAAAGTGTCGTCATTGTCCAAGGCTGCTGTCCTCGCAGATGAGTTTGTGTTGACCCACAAAAATGTCATCTCATCTTCCCCCCCGATCGGACACGCCTTCTGCTTCTCGTCCCACAAGAGCCGAGTCTAGCCACCTCCCCCTTGAAAAGGCTAGAGGGAAGGGACTTCTGGTTTGGCCATAAAGCGGTAGACTGCGCGACACCAGGGCTCTCGACCATCTAGGGTAAAAAGTCCCCGAAAACTTGAATAACTATTGTCAGATATCATATTAACTACAAAGTGATCAGGGGAACGTTGGAATGGGAAGGAAAACTCCATTCAACCAAAACAGAAACACGGTAACAGACAATATGGCGGAACTACCAGCTTGCTCTGAAACAGAGGGAGATGGCGAAACGAACTCCTCGTGACTAACGACGCGAAAAAGGGCTCGGACATAGAAATTATTAGCAAGGAGATACGGGATTTAAAAATGGAATCAAAAGAAGTCCTTCGCACGTTTGGAGAAACACTGAGGAACGACGTGGAAAAAGACTTGGACGACTTCAAAGACGAAATAAATCAACAACTTGCGAAAGTCGTCACCGAACAGGAGCTCCAAACCAGCAAGATCAACGAGGCTGAGTCGCGGATTGAAAAGCTAGAACGTTGGGCACAGGAAGCTAATGACGCTCTGGTCATATCACTGAGAGAACAAAAAGCTCTTCAGGACAAGTTAACTGACCTGGAGTCCAGGCCGAGGAGAAACAACCTACGTATCTATGGAGTCACTGAAGGAGAGGAGGGAGAATCTGTGGCCAAGTTTGTGGAAGACCTGCTGAAAAGCGAACTGCACCTGCCAGCACATTTTAATTTCCAAATTCAGAGAGCACACCGCTCATTTGCACAGAAACCAGCGGACGGTGCCCAACCGAGACCCATCATTGTTAACTTTCTGGAATTTACTACCAAAGAGAGGGTCCTGAGAGAGCTATGGACAAAGAAAATAGAACTGGGGAAGAAAGTACCCTCATTCCATCATGATTACGCGACAGAGATGGTCCAAAAGAGAAAGGAGTACAACACTGCTAAAAGAATCCTGAAGGAGAAGGGCATCTGGTTCCACACGCCATTCACCAAGATGAGGACCCACCGGGATACGGAAACTCGAACCTACAACAGCGCAGAGGAGGTAAAGGAGGAATTGGCGAGACGCGGCCTGGCGGAGAAGACGGCGGTGGCGACGGGTGCGGAGGGGCCTGCGGCACTCGGTGCCCCACACTACGACGGAGTGGCAGTGCAAGGAGGGATCCTGGAGGGGCTACGCATCAGCATGACGCATCAATACGCATAGATCATCATCTATCAAAAAAAGACTAGATGTGGCGAGGGGGAGGGTCTGGCGGAGGTGGAGACAATTCTGATGGTGGGTATAAAGGAAAATTGGGGGGGGGTGGGGGGGTTGCCTGACAATGCCACCTGGGGAGTTGCACCCCAGGAAATAAACTATAATAAAATTCCTCGGGCTACACAGGTTCGTTACGCTTTGAAATTTAAGAGGACGAGACGGACTTCCAATGAAACAGCTTTATTTGACAACAATTTAAAATAGACCAGGTTTAGCTGCCTGAGTGTCAAGGAAATAAGTACCATACCAAAAAGACTTTGGCTTTAACAGCCAAGCGGTGAATGCACAACGATCACGCACACACAGCACCACCTCCCGATGAACGGGCACCCGGCAGGGTTCCTCCTCCAGCTGCACTTATGGCCCAGCCCGCTCTGGGATTGCTAGCCGAAATGCTAAGAAGAACTGCAACGTTCTCAGCGTGGACACGCCAGAGGACAGAGTGCTGACTCCAGCCTGCGCTTGTTTTTAAAAGAGCTGCTTTCACTCTGCACTCTGGCGCAGGTGTAATCAGTGCGTTTACATACAGAGCTTAATCGAACTAAGCAATAATTCGGTTTTCTCGTCCAATCGGAGTTCTCACATTGTCCCCCTATACATGCAGCTGAGAAATTTGAATTACTGACGGGAACGTGTCCTTCTCCCAACAGTAGGGGGTGGAGTGAGCCTTTTCAGCTGGTCAGCTGCTTTCGGTTGACATATGACATCATTATGATATAGAATGATAGTTCATAATGTACGTGTTACTTACTTTGCAGATAAGCTGTACCCTATTTCTTGTGCTCATGGTTATCTTAAAAGATAAGATAATGGTTATCTTAAAAGATAACCATGAGACAAGACAATTCTGATGGTGGGTATAAAGGAAAATGGGGGCGGGGGGGTTGCCTGACAATGCCACCTGGGGAGTTGCACCCTAGGAAAAAAACTATAATAAAATTCCTCGGGCTACACAGGTTCGTTACGCTTTGAAATTTAAGGGGACGAGATGGACTTCCAATCAGTCAGCTTTTTTAACAGGTAGGCAGACTCAAGAAGACATTAGACGGGTCCTATACTATATATATATATAATATATATAATATATATATATATAATAGATCAGATCCAAAAGCAGGGCCTGCGAGCTGTTACTGGTGAGCCTTGGCTGTGTGAATTGGAGATTTCTGTATCGAAGTTCTTGGGAAACTGGGGTTCCAAGAAAAGTTAATACAGTGTATTCAAGGTCTCTACCAAGAACCTACGGCAAGGATAAAGATTAATGGTACTCGTCAAGGATGTTGCCTATGCGCTACATTGTTTGCTATGTTCATTGAGCCGCTGGCACAAATGATCAGACAAAGTAACAATCTAAAAGGAATACATATAGGAAAGCAGGGACATCTAACAGGGCTTTTTGCTGATGATATTATTTTGGTTCTCCAAGACT
>NW_027466114.1:265000-285000 GCF_046127955.1 Nelusetta ayraudi
TAGGCTTTATTGCCAGTTTCAGAAGTGTGCTGATCATTTTCCAAGAGCTGGTGGAAAGGTCTGGTGTCCCATGCCGCTATCTGTTGACGTACAAGCTTAGTCAGATCATCTAGAGCTTTTCTTCTCCTCTGTCAGAGCACGTGGTGACTTTAACAACAATCCCACAGCCACACAGTTTAAAGCTGCTTACAAGCGTCTGCTGGTGAAGCATCAGGTCAGCACTGCAACAGGCAATTGCATTATTGGAGATGGCACCACCATTTTGGAAGCAACACCTGCCTCTGTAAGCACAGGCCGTAGATTTGACCTGAAACCTGTTGATCAACCCGAGACTGAGCATGATTATCCCATCTGCCCAAATGTAGAAATAGTGTCTGAGTACAAAGAGGCTGTTATCACTTACATTTCTGGCTTTGTAGTGAAAAAAAATAAAGTTAGACATAACTGCATTCCTTGCCATGACGCACTAACATCTGATTCCACAGTCCGTCCCTTCCTTCTCTTGAAAAACAAGGGAGGTTTGCAGAAGCCATCAGCAGGAATAATTGCTGTCTGTACAGGACTATTTGTACACAAGACTTTTGAAAACATCCCCAGGCAGGATTCCCAAGGGTCATGGCTTCGCAACAGCTATCACAAAGGAAGTCCTAAGCTACAGTGCTGGCAAAAATCTTTTCCCAGGGCTGCACAACCACGTGTTTGAAACCACGGTGGATGACAACCACGTGCACACCTTGGTAAAAATGGCACCCAGCATTCATTGTACAATTAGGATGCACCATTTGGCGAAGAGAGAGACAGAATCTTGAAAGAAAGATTATGTTCGAAATAAATTCACCAAGCTGGTCCACGTTTACCATCAGTAGTGTAAACCATACTGTGTGTTGTGTGTATTGATTGAATAGTAGTACTCATGTACTATTAGTAGTCTTATTAGTAGTACTAGTAGTCAATAGTTAGTCGCATTCTGTTGTGTAAAACAACCTTTACATGGGTCCATTCCTTGCACCTGGCTTTGTCTTATTGTTAAAAAAAAAAACAACAACAACCAAACGTTGTACGCTTGTATTATGGAAAACAAGTTCTGACCTGGAAGTTAAAAAAAAAAATATTACAAATATTTACAAAGGCATTTACACACACGCGCACGCACACACACACACACACACACACACACACACACACACACACACACACACACACACACACACACACACGTTATTTATATTTTCATTTCGTCAATGAAGGGATTTTACATTGATTGTTCAGTTAACATATTCAATGTTAAAATATTCACATGAAAAAAACCCTGAAAATCGTTACGGCAGACGTAAAAATGTTTTTGTGAGAAAGGGTTCAAAGTTATCTTGAAATCATTTATGAGGATACTCATTATAATATTGATGAAGTGTTGTTTCATGTTTTGTTGGCTGTTTCAAGGGTTTATTTAGTTTGTTGTGACACAATCTAAGGTTCAATTTGTAAAGAAATAAAAGTTCTTGTGAAAAAAGATAGTGGTCAAAGTGATTGATATTTGTGTTTGTGTTTTTTGTAGTCTTGTCTGGATTTGTCCTGTTCGTTTCTGGTCTGTGTTTGTGTTCCCACTCTTGGCCTTCACCTTGTCGTGGTGAGTGGGCTTTTAACTAAGACAGGCCAATTATATATATTGTGTGAAGCCAGCAAAACAGTCATTATTATGAGAATTACAACTGAAGCACACTAAATAATACACCATAAGTCACATTTTACTTTTCTGTTATTAATCTATGTGTTATGTCAAGCCTCCACAGTGGCGTGCTGCAGTCAGGATGAGACGAACAAGGTGAATGGATGGACGGATTGATGAGCCCAGCGAGCCTCCACCATCCACAGACAAGCCAGTCCCATTTTCCACCCAGAGAGATGGCTCTTCCATCTATCTTTGCCTGCCAGGGGATACAACCAAACATAGTAATTACAGATGGTGTTGTCTCTGTTAAAGTGATACATGAAAAAACAAAAACAAAAAACAAAATATGTTTTGTGATTCATGTTCATGACTGTTCAGAACCGAAATGATGAGTATGTCATCTGTGAAAGAGTAAAAAGCATGTTGGAGGCCAGATTTAGCACTTGGCCTACCACCTTAGCACAGTAGTGCAGTAAATTAATAATACAAACAATGGACATTGTCATACGCAATGCCCATACAATGACACTGTCACCTTAATACGATGCTTTAGAGCAGGGGTGTCCAAACGACGGCCCACGGGCCAACTGCGGCCCGCAGTCCATTTTTAATTGGCCCGCAACAAATGTTATAAATAGAATAGAATATGGGCCGCACTTCAACTTTTGCCTGAGTGTATTGCACTTCTTCAGTTTAACACCAGGGGGAGCTGCTCAACACTGAGTGCAATGCAGTTCCCACTTTAAGTGAGTAAAAAATATATTCCACAGTACCCGTGTGTTAATAAGCATGCATGTGCAGGTACACACGCGACAGATATCAATAATGCCCATCAATTCTGTCACTACCCTGCTTTTGCGCACCACTTTTTTTTATATGCGTTTTTCTTGTGAACACAGAACACGAGGCTTTACACGATCACCGATCAGTGAGTTTAAATAAACCGATCACCGATCCGATCACGTTAGGGGCAATAAATACTTGTTTCTGTACACCCCTTGCCTTCTCACGAGCACCGTCTAAAGTTGTTTGCTTTAGCATCCGTTTCAGAGTTTGCTTTTCTTTTTCTTTCTCCGCGTGTTTCTTGAACTCGACATGCTCCTCCGTGTGTATCTTTTCCAAGTGCCTGATTAAATTTGTGGTGTTGAAATTTTTTGCCAAAGTTCCCCCGCGAGGTACTGTAGCGTTGCATATATTGCAGATTCAAAGAAACTTTATTGTCCGTCACATAGCGACAGTACTCAAAACAGGAAGAGGCACGAAGACGAAAATGAAGGTTTTTGAATCATGAACCATTAGCTCTCGGTGTTATGCCCCGGCCTAGGGGGAACCAGGACACAACATAAAGGCTCCCCCCCTTCTCCCAGCTCTCAAATTAGACAAAGGTGCTTCGTCCACAGGATGGTTTTTATTAAACGTCACCATCATTGCACTGGCGTCAGGGAGGGCATGGCCAAAACAACAAACAAAATGGCTCTCTTATGGATCTTACCTATGAAGAAAACAATCAAATAAATGACAGTCAAACTAACCTCCTCAACTAAAACACAGGAGAAAAGGGTCACAACACAAATGGCTTCCCTCCCCTACGGGCTACGTGGACACAAAGGGAACTGAAATAGATTACAAAACAGAATTGATGGCTGAACACAGAATTCTGCTGCTGCGGCACATGGCCTCTGGTTGGGAGCTGGGAGAAGGACAAAGAGACCGAGGTGTTGAAGTCCTCCTCCTTAAATATTGGCACCAGCCAATCACCTTTCCGCACCTGGAACAAGCAAAAAAAAGGGAACTTAGGATCTACTGCGCCATCTAGTGCCCAAACGGACACACAGCAACAACTGACAACAATGTAAAGCCAAATCTATACATTTACATAACACTCGGATACAAACAAATAAACATGTCGATGCTGTGAAACTACTTTGGAGGAAATGAGACAGATTAAAAAAGTTTCAACACGACCATGACGTCATTGATCGGTGATTCATGACATGACGCCCGATCATGAACGTTTCTAAAAATGCCAAATATCGGCCGATCCGATACAGCCGATAAGATCGGTGTAAAGCCTAGAAAACACACACAGGTGATGAAGTGGAAATGAATAAGTACAAACCTGCTGCACTGCTGTGACATTGCTGGAGGCAGACTCAGTCATGTGGACAGTTGAACGTGTTGCCCACACCTGCAAATACAAGGACACAAAGTAACGTTTAAAGAACTGCATTTATTGTCCTATCACAAAGATGCACACAATGAAATACACATATCCCAAATACCAACATGTCACTTGTTTGTTTTGGTTTTTGAGGCAACGCGTGCTGATCGACGTCTCAGGCTGGACATCTGGAAGAACATAAAGAAATTAATTCATAAACAAAGTAACACACTAATTAAACTGTACATGTACTGTACATATGTGATCTTGTGTTGATAATAGGGGTGGGGCGATACGGCTAACCCACGATTCGATACTGTGACGATATTTGGCCCACGATAATGACAACATCACGACACACGATATCTTCGATATCTTCGAAATTTTGCAGACGATATTGTCATAACCCGGCTCAAGAGTTATGACAATAACGGAAGGGACACTGCGGATTGCAATTAATCAAAAGGTTTATTATAACAAAATAGATAATTGTAAGCAAAATAATGAAATATATGGTGTGTGTTTGTCAGTATTCATCAGTAATGTAAGTGTGGATGAGTGAATAATAGGATGTGGGGTGTTGTCAGGTGCAAAACAGAACAGAAGAAGCTGAGAGTCGGCCAGACGCCCATGGCTGCTGGATGGAGAATGTGGAAGAGACCGAGCGGCACACGCAGTCGGCCTTTTATCCTGCGGGGGGCATCGGCACAGGTGTCCTAATCGGAAGATACCACACCCACATCCACCGCTACCTAGAAATGGGAAAACAGCTGGGAGCCACAACAAGTTATATAGAGACAGGGTCGTCACAATATGTGACTGAAAAAGAAAAAAATAGCCATAAAAAGGAAAATGCCTGTGATCTTGCATTTATTCCAAAACTTTGTATAATGTACAAACAAACGTGCACTGCACAAGCAAACATATTAAAGTGCATGAACATTAATAACTTTCATGTAAACAAGGACAGTGCTTTCTGGTAATGTAAAGTCAGTAGCAACTTGTCTTATCTCAACTTGGGGACTTGGGATATACAAACCGACGGGAAGATGAAAGAGGGAAAAAAAATCCTTTCACTGCCCCGATTCTGAAAATCAATAAAAAAAAAATGATGTAGACAAAATAAATAAATAAATAAACGCGTCCCCAAAATATACGGGACAAAGTGAAGTGCGTCCCCCATCAGTTCATTACGGGACAGGCTTTTTAGTTGCCAAATATGGGACAATCGCATATTTTACGGGAGGGTTGGCAACCCTATCTAGACCACAGACGGAAATTAAATGAGGTTTTGTCATTTTCCATAAAAAACGGGACAAATTGTGTCCCGGGAGAGATTTTATCTTTCCCGGGACAGGTGGTGAAAAAAGAAAACAATTCTGGGAAAAACGGGACGGGTGATAGCGAACGAGGCAGCTCTGCAGATTCGTAGTGTTGCCATTGTATTTTACCTTCGCAAAACAGTTGTTGCAGATTGCATATTCTTTATGAAGTTTCCTCCCGTCATCCGTCTCGTAAAAGCCAAAGTGGGTCCACACTTTAGAGTGGTAACTTGCGGGTGGGTCTTTGATTTGTTTTCCGTTGTTGGTATTTTCCGCCGTTCTTGCATGTGCTCTTCCGTTGTTAACTCGTCTTATTCACCGGCCGCTGCTTACGCCTAATTGACTCTTACGGGATTAGCGCCCCCACAAACAGGACAGGAGAGATTAAGCCTTAGCCTCACTGAACCACACGGGATTGGACGGGATGTCTGTGTGAAATGCAGTCTCAACAGCTGTTGGTACTGTCTATAAAAAAAAGAGGAGAGGAAATCAGAGTCAACTTAGGATAAGTGTTCATTTTTAAAATAAAAAGTTGCACAGTTTGACAAATACACGATTGGGGGGAAAAAAAAAAGAGGGATGAACAGGTTACCTCAACCTCTTGTCCAACAAGAGTCCATTCAGGAGCAGGTCCATACACTGGCATGTGGACAGGACCTGTCACAACCACTCTGGGAGACACCCTGGGCGATGATTGGTTGTGGCACAACACCCCTGGCCTAGGTGAAGGGGGTGCAAGCTGATGGAGCATGCAGCATGCAGACGCTCCACCAAAATCAGTCCTGAGGTGCACCTAAACAGAAAACAACATGTTAACACATATTTGTCATATCAAATGAAGAGCAAGTAAGGCTGAAGAAGGCAAAACTTACACCCTCATAACACCACCATGTACAGCTGACGAAGGGGGAGGTGATCGGCCATATACACAAATGTTAAACCTGGAAGAAGTGTCACATAATCAATTATGTAATCACACAATTCTAAGAAATATCTGTTAGCACAGTGTCACTGAAGAGAAAAAAATACAACAAAAATATGTATTTTACACACCCATGCGTGCAGCAACACGATGATATACTTGACGTAGCGCTGTTTGTAGTTCTGGCTTGACAGTCAGGCGAGGTGGAAAGTCAAGCACAAACACCTACAAAATAGTTGTATTAAAAAAAACAAACCCAAACAAACATAAAAATGCAAAATAAATTCATGAATATTCTTGTTATTGAACTATGGATCATGGAATTACTTGATATTGATAAAACAAAGTGGCGATGACATTCATGTGTTCAAATTTGTTTGTCACAGCAGATAAACAAACCTTGGGCCAGCGGTCCAACACAGTTGCCAGTAGCGCAGCAAAATCCTGGGCGGAGTCTGTTACAAGCCCGTGTTCAAGGTTGTTGCCCAGGGCGAGAACACAAAACCATCCACAAGTGGACAGAGATGTGAGTCTCCCACCACCAGAACAAAAACATAAAGAAACTCGTGGCTTGACAAAATCACGACCCATACCTTCTTGTCTGGTTGCTGGGCCTTAAGAACGAACTTGCACTGTTTTGTCAGTCAGGAGCAAAACGGGCCATCTTCGCACCCAGGTCGCTGACCAGTACCGCGCCCTGTGTAAATTGACAAAAAAGAAAAATCTAAATATGTTTTTGTAAGATTTATTTGGAATACAACATAACAACACAGGCAGAACATGAAATCATGAACGTGGAAGTACTCACGACGTTCAAAGTCCTTCCGAGGTGGAAAAGGTGTCCAATCCCGTTTTTGCTCCAGGCGTCGTTTCATGGCCAGAGAGCGACGGAATGCCTTGGTGTTCGGCATCTGAACAATGAAATGAAAGATTGTGTCATTTTCAATGAAGGACAATGATAACACAAGTTTACAGAAAAAGGTGATGTTTTCTCACACACGACATCAAAACACAGAAAGGTTTCTGTACCTTTGCAGCTGGAGACGATGAGCTTAAATCAATAAAGCAAAAGAAAATGTGTATGTGTACTCTTGGACCCTAACCCTAATGCCATACAAGTCTATGGGGTGAAATTTCAACTTTGTCCTAGAGACATGGGGCCACTTGCTTTTTCATCAGGAGCCCCCAAGAAGCGCCCACGCCAAATTTGGGGCTTCTAGTCCTTGAGGAACCCCGAAACCCTAACCCGAATTTCAGCTAACCCTAACCCTAACCCTAGTTTCAGCCTTATTGTTAACCCTAATTCAATGCAAGTCTATGGGGTGAATTTTCAACTTTGTCCTAGAGACATGGGGCCACTTGCTTTTTCATCAGGAGCCCCCAAGAAGCGCCCACGCTAGATTTGGGGCTTCTAGCCAATGAGGAAAAATTTGGAGCAGACAGGACAGGGTTACAGCTGAGAAGGCACTTAAGATCCTCAAAGGACTGTTGCCACTCACTAGACCAAACAAATGGTTTCAATGGACTGGTTAATTCTTCTCTCGTGGCCGGCAGCTCCACTGCCTTGGTGCTGGAGATGCCCGCTCAGGGGCGCCGCCAGGAATTTTGGGCCCCCTGAAAAAAAACAAAAACAAATGGGCCTCCTTTGCGCAGCGCTTGTCAAAAGCTTCACATCACTCAAAAAATACAGTATAGTTCAATAATAGTGCTTGAGTCCATCTTGACAGTGTCAATGTATTTTTATTGTGAATTCTCCACAAAGCAAACTCTTAACATTTATGAATGATTCATGAAAAAACACTTGATGTCTCTCGGACAAAGTTGAGCTTTGACCCTCATAGACTTGCACTGCATTAGGGTTTAGCGATAAGGCTGGAATTAGAGTGAGGGTTTCGGGGTTCCTCATGGGCTAGAAGCCCCAAATTTGGCGTGGGTGTGTCCAGGGGGATCCTGATGAACCTGAAAGTGGCCCCATGTCCCTAGGACAAAGTTGACCTTTGACCCTCATAGACTTGTATGGCATTAGGGTTATCGATAAGCGATACAAACCTGGTGAGTTTAAGACTTAGTGACTCTACGTACATGAATGTATGGGGTACCCCGTCCTTACCTTGTTCCAACCTTCCCTCCACAAACCTGGCTGTTCAGTGCCGAAGTCAAAGTGAGAGAGAGAACAAAGAAGGAGGAGGGCCTGTGACGCCGCTGCTGATTGGCTCGTTGGTCGGTTGAATGAGCCAATTCTAGAGCTCCCCTCGGTGTCCACACACTGCAAAATATATCTAAGAAATAAACACTTAAATTGAGAAAGAACAGGCTAGAAACAAGTCAAATTATCTGCCAATGCAGTAAGATATTTAGACTTGGTAAGATTTCTTAAAATAAGACGATATATCTAGGCATTTGAAGAATGGAAAAACTCTTGAAATAAACAGTAAAGCACTCATTCCAAAGACTGTACTAAGTCAAATAAACTTGATACTAGCTTCTCAATTCTTTTTTCACGTTTGCTTCTTTCTTAATTTGAATGAAAAGATCTTAAAACCAGACCTACTAACAGTACAATTCTTCTTAATTTAAGTGTTCACAATATTAGCTTTTTTTTTCTCAAAATGAGACAAAGCATCCACCCCCCCTACGCCCACTCCCCCCCCAAAAAAAATAATTAATCAAACAGAATTAATATTGTCAACAACTATTTATTCACTTAAATTGCTGACAGTGCCTTCACTGCCTTGTAATAAAAACGTCACAAAGGCATTGCATCTTAAAACAATCTCAAGCAATCATTTCTAGAACGCAAGTAAAAATTGTTACAATATTCACCGTCATCATTATTGAATATTGATTCAGATTCCCTGACACTCAGTTACACAAAAAAAACAAAAACAGTATGGGGACAGCATATAGTGTTGTGTTCCTATCACCACTGATAACATGTTTAGGGGAGTGTATCACTACCTATGCCTAGTACACAGCTCTACTCCCCAATAAAATCTTTCCATTCTGCCATGGTCTTTTTTGTATGAGGCTGTGGTGTCTCACTCATGGATAGTGTCCTGTAGCACTTCTGTCTGAATGACAGAGAGAAGGGTTGCCACACACTTTTGGATATGTGAGGTGCAGGGCATAGTAGTAATCCATCAGATGAAGCAGACCGTCACTCAAGTCTTCCTTGGCAAGCGTGGTGGCGGGAGTGGCTCCAAGACAGATGAGACAGCGGGTCCCATCAAACAGCAACACAGGAGTGCAGAAAGACCTCTTCTGCGAGTACATTGTGGGATCTTCTGTTGGCTAAAGAAAAAGAAGAAGGAAACGCCACATCCATGCATGGAACTATGAAGTGTTGAATGTGAGAAAATGCAAACAAACTTTCACCTGAATGACATGAAGCAGTGCCTCACTGGCATGTCCCAGCTTCTTCGGTGGTGGACTTGGTGAAGGAAAGAGTGTGGGGAGTGCCCTGAGCAGCGCAATGGAATATTCCACTGGAATAGAACAAATCAACTTTGAGTTCAAAGTTAGTCTTCCTAAAAATGAGTCTTATTAGGTTTGTGTTGATCACAAAAAAATCTTATTTTTTCAGCATGAAGAGTATTACCATTCTGCATCTATTCATTCAGCGCAACATAAACCATCCTATGTTCAAGGAAACAGCTACACAGTCAATTAGAGACACAGCAAAATGACTCTACTGAACTACAACCAGCGTTATGCGTGGCTTCATCACTTCATTTTTTTTCCAAACACCATAAAATTACACATTGGTGCAGAAGTCTTCCCATCTCTTTTTTTAGTTCATCAATGAATTTTCTGTTGCCCTTATCCAGAATGCGCCGCAGCTCATTCATCGCCTATAATGCAAGTCAATGTTAAAATCTGCAAAAATGCTTGCTTTTCATCATAAACCAAAACAAGTTAATCACTTACATGATAAAGATCCTTGACACATGGATATGCATCCAGGATCTTTGTTGGCCTTGTCCTGTTCTTTCAGAACATCACTATCAATGAAGGATCTTCTTGCTTGAAACTGCAGGTCAAGAATTTGGGAGACAGCATCTTGGTTGGGTTTTGGTTTCTTGTACAGCTCCTGCAGGGTCTGATAATGTCTGGCCTGTGCTGTCAGACCATCTTTGGCTGATGAAATGGAGGAGAAAAATCAGTAAATCAGTCAAATGGATGAAATTGTTTGGAGCATCAAAATATATCAAATGACAATTCAAATGTAAAAATGCCTGTGATATATCATGATATCCAAAACTATCATAACATTGCCTAGCTTTCATACATTATCATTATTATTAAAATGGACATGTTTCTACTTACGTGAAGTGTGGCCATTATCAGAACTGCGCCCTGGTGTGTGACACAAAATAATTGTTGATCCACCAATTGAGTCTGCATCATGATCTTCTTCTTGGTCACTTGCTGAGAAGTCAATGCGATGCCTTTTCTTCTTGTGGCCCCTCTCTGGTGAATCTCTTGTGAAGATTCTTGTAAGTGCTCGCCTGTGGTAAATAAAATTTCACTCATTGAAAGAACAAATAAAGATGGAAAGTGAACATGCACAGATAAAAAAAAAGTATCAGCCAAAAATAACCACACGCTTCAAAATCTTCACACTTTTTTCACAAAAAGTGCGCAAAATAATATAATCACTTACATGTTTCATTGTTTTGTCTTAATCCTTCAGCATGGGATAATACTCCACTAGTCTTTTAGCCATTGCAGTGACTTCATGCTTAGAAGGGTACCGGACCCCCTCTCCTTGCTGACTGGCTCTCAAGATAGAAATCATGCTGGTGACAGTGTTTCTCACCAGCCTGCATCTCAGCTCTTTGAACATGACACATTTCCCCTCACTGGCAGTGCGGGCCATCTGGAAGTAGTGCTTACGAGCTTGCTCCAACTCACTGTCTGTATAGAGGGTGGGAAAACTTTTTTAGCAACGGGCCACATGACAGACCTGCATCGAGTCGGCGGGCCACGGAAGGGGGGGTTGTAGGTAGGTACAGAATTCATAATTCAGTGCCTTGGAGCGAATAGCTTCGCCACTCAGCTGGCCAAGAGACATGTGGCCTGTCCTTCTCCAATGCAAGCCGGTGGGAAAAGCACAGGAGTTGGTGTCTGCTCTTTTCTTAGAAGACAGCCTGCAATATGATGTTGTAAAGGAAGCAATTTTTCCTGCTTATGAGCTTGTTCCTGAGCCCTACCGGCAAAAATTTAGGAACCATAGAAAATCTAGTGGTCAAACCTTTGTCGAGTTTGCATGGGAGAAAAGCAACCTCTTTGATAAATGGTGTGTAGCTAATGATGTCAAAAATGACTTTGAGTCACTCCGTGAGCTCGTTCTTTTAGAAGATTTTAAAGACTCTTTGCCAGAGAAGGTGGTAATGTTCTTGAATGAACAGAAAGTGTTGTCATTGTCCAAGGCTGCTGTCCTCGCAGATGAGTTTGTGTTGACCCACAAAAATGTGATCTCATCTTCCCCCCCGATCGGACACGCCTTCTGCTTCTCGTCCCACAAGAGCCGAGTCTAGCCACCTCCCCCTTGAAAAGGCTAGAGGGAAGGGACTTCTGGTTTGGCCATAAAGCGGTAGACTGCGCGACACCAGGGCTCTCGACCGTCTAGGGTAAAAACTCCCCGAAAACTTGAATGACTATTGTCAGATATCATATTAACTACAAAGTGATCAGGGGAACGTTGGAATGGGAAGGAAAACTCGATTCAACCAAAACAGAAACACGGTAACAGACAATATGGCGGAACTACCAGCTTGCTCTGAAACAGAGGGAGATGGCGAAACGAACTCCTCGTGACTAACGACGCGAAAAAGGGCTCGGACATAGAAATTATTAGCAAGGAGATACGGGATTTAAAAACGGAATCAAAAGAAGTCCTTCGCACGTTTGGAGAAACACTGAGGAACGACGTGGAAAAAGACTTGGACGACTTCAAACACGAAATAAATCAACAACTTGCGAAAGTCACCACCGAACAGGAGCTCCAGACCGGCAAGATCAACGAGGCTGAGTCGCGGATTGAAAAGCTAGAACGTTGGGCACAGGAAGCTAATGACGCTCTGGTCATATCACAGAACAAAAAGCTCTTCAGGACAAGTTAACTGACCTGGAGTCCAGGCCGAGGAGAAACAACCTACGTATCTATGGAGTCACTGAAGGAGAGGAGGGAGAATCTGTGGCCAAGTTTGTGGAAGACCTGCTGAAAAGCGAACTGCACCTGCCAGCAGATTTTAATTTCCAAATTCAGAGAGCACACCGCTCATTTGCACAGAAGCCAGCGGACGGTGCCCAACCGAGACCCATCATTGTTAACTTTCTGGAATTTACTACCAAAGAGAGGGTCCTGAGAGAGCTATGGACAAAGAAAATAGAACTGGGGAATAAAGTACCGTCATTCCATCACGATTACGCGACAGAGATGGTCCAAAAGAGAAAGGAGTACAACACTGCTAAAAGAATCCTGAAGGAGAAGGGCATCCGCTTCCAGACGCCATTCACCAAGATGAGGACCCACTGGGATACGGGAACTCGAACCTACAACAGCGCAGAGGAGGTAAAGGAGGAATTGGCGAGACGCGGCCTGGTGGAGAAGACGGCGCTGGCGACGGGTGCGAAGGGGCCTGCGGCACTGGGTGCCCCGCACTACGATGGAATGGCAGTGCAAGGAGGGATCCTGGAGGGGCTACGCATCAGCAGTGACACGAGCCAGAGAAAAGCTACAAGAGTTTCAAAGATTCTTTGATTAAATTCAGAGAATACAGGGAAGAAAGCTGGTAGGTATGTTCTAGTACGACCGGTGTTTTTAGTTGACAAATTATTAAAATTGAATTCCCATGTTAATAGAAAAGAGACTGTGGGAAGTCCGGGTCGCTCCTTTTTTTCTAACGTTGGACTCATTTAGAACGACTAAAATACTCATTGCAGGTTCAAGTGTCATTTCTAAGTTAGGTTAGATTTTTGACTGCCTTCACGCGGGCCGGACAGAGACACGCCGTAGTTTGGCCATGCCTGATCTACAGGAAACACATCTCTCTCAACAAGAGCACGACACACTGAAAAGATTTGGATATAGAAATGTTTTTTTTAGCTTGTTCAGGAAAGGCCCAAAGAGAGGTGTCACAATATTAATCTCTAATTCTATCAGTTTTGAAGTTGTTAAAAAAATAAATGACAAAGAAGGGAGATATGTAATAGTCAAAGGGAAATTGGATGATAACTCAGTTACTTTGGTCCAGGGTTGGACAAGTGCTTTTTGAAATCACTGTTTGAGATCATAGCTGTGGAAAGTGAAGGAATCCTAATATGTGCAGGGGATTTCAACATGATTTAAAAGCTAAACTCGACACAACTAATGGCAACAGAAGTCAGACCCGCCTGTCGAAACTTGTCAACGTCTCTCTAGCCGAACTCGGGATGTTTGATGTTTGGAGGGACCTCCACCCGTTACAGAGGACTATTTTTTTTATTAACATTACAGACAGATACAGAATAGAGGAATGTAAAATAGGAACGACTGACTTGTACTGACACAGTATTAATTACCTAATTATTTGTCTAAATAAGAGGAAGAAAAACACACTTTGGAGATTAAATGTGGGTATGCTAAATAATCCAAAAACACTGGAGGAGGTTAAGAAAGAGATTAAATGCTCTATGGAGGAGAACATAGATAGTCCAGTAGACACTACCATACTGTGGGACACAATTAAAGCTGTGATGAGAGGGAGGTTAATAGCGAGGGCAGCCTATCAAAAAAAGACGAGATGTGGCGAGGGGGAGGGTCTGGCGGAGGTGGAGACAATTCAGATGGTGGGTATAAAGGAAAATTGGGGCGGGGGTTGCCTGACAATGCCGCCTGGGGAGTTGCATCCCAGGAAATAAACTATAATAAAATTCCACGGGCTACACAGGTTCGTTACGCTTTGAAATTTAAGAGGACGAGACAGACTTCCAATGAAACAGCTTTATTTGACAACAATTTAAAATAGACCAAGTTTAGCTGCCTGAGTGTCAAAGAAATAAGAACCATACCAAAAAGACTGTTCAACATAAGAAAATAAGAAAATAAGGGGAACAGGGCCAAAGAAACCAAAGAAAACTCAAAAAAGGGAATAAACAAAGCTAAGGGAATCACTACAAGCCAAAATTCACGCTATGCCAACTCCTTATTTATTCTTCGCGCACACACACACACACACACACACACACACACACACACACACACACACACACACACACACACACACACACACACACACACACACACACACACACAGGACCAAAACCCAAAACAAAAAGGTAACGATCACTGGGGAACAAGATATTAATGAACTAAAAAAGGAAATCAAACTCTAACAAAATCGCTACTCAATAGAAAACCCAAAGTTTCACCAAAATTTCACAACAAAACAAAGAAAAGAAAACCAACCAAAGAAAGTGGTTACGCTAACAAAAGAAACAGACAAACTGAATTGTCTAAACCAAATAAACCAAAATCAAAGGAAAAGTGTCCGCGTTGTGTTGTTGTGTTGCTGTTGGAGGGCTACTTATCGAAATGAAAACAAATCAGAAAAACATCTCTTTGCTGTGCTTTTATTTACAAGTTGAAATTCTTCTAACTTACAAAAAACGTGAACGAAAAGGTAGAAATATAAATACGAACAAATACGTATTTGTTCAGGGCTGCGCAAAGCCGGAGCCCTGCATTTGCTGCGCTACCCTTTTAAAAAAGGTCTCTGTTGTGTGTAATTTTAATATGTCCATCTCTTTTAGAAGAGAAAGCATCGCCCCGGTCTCATCCTCTCTCCAAATGTCAACATTCTTATTCGCGTTTGCTGGTTGTTTCGCGCCGTCTGTTTTGTTAGACGACGTAGTTGTGCGGTGGCGCGTGCGCACTTGCGTTGTCCAGTTAATCGTCCGACTAAGGCGTATACATGGCCGAGAAATTAGAATTCCAATCGCATTATCTGGGTGTCTCAATCGGAGTTCTCCGATTCCAATCGGAGTTCTCAAACTCCGATCATAATCGGACTAAGGCAATAATTCAAATTTCTCTAGTACCATGTAAACGCACTGAGGGACGCAAAAATTGCACTCCGGCGCAGGTGTGATTGATGACGCGAAGGTGGGGGCAAACCCACCTGCCACATAAAGAAGAAGGTTACAAGAAGCTGGTAAACCAATGAACAACTCTGGAACAGCAACACAAAAGCAATAAGGACGATACAGTGTCACAACAAATAATCGGTGTCAGAAGGGAAATAGACGATGTCTTGAGGCTAGATGTTGAGAAAAAGCTGAAATTCATTAAACAGACCCACTATGAATCAGGCTGCAAATCAACCAAATATTAAGCAAGAGGAATAAAGGCCCAGCAAGCTTCTCATGCAATATGTAAAATTAGAGACCCATTAACGAAACAGCTACTACTTGAACCTGAAGAAATAGAGAGGGTTTTTAAAGATTACTATGAAAATCTATATACCCAACTCACGGCTAAAGAAGATTGTGAGATGAAAGAATTCCTTGACTCATTGGACCTACCAGCCATTGGAGATGAGCAAAATAGAAAACTAATTTCCAGTAGAACCAAAAAAGAAATAGATGCTGCCATTAGCAGGCTTAAAATCAACCAAAGCGCCAGGTAGTGATGGGTTTCCTAGTGAGTGGTATAAAACATTTGGAGAAGAATTAACCCGATACTCCTAAATTCTTTTAATCTGACTCTGACAGAGGGCAAACGGCCTCCCTCATGGAAAGAGGCTGTCATTCCAGTTATTCCAAAAGAAGGGAAAAATAAGGAACTTTGTGAATCGTATAGGCCCATTTCAATCTTAAATGTTGACTAGAAGATCTTTACTTCAATCATCTCAAAAAGACTTGAAAGTTTTATGCCGGACTTGATAGATGAGGATCAGTCAGGTTTTATAACAGGTAGGCAGACTCAAGATAACATTAGACGGGACCGTCTAGGGCTGGACGATAATTCGATAACGATATATATCGATCGATAGACGTGTGCTGCGATAGGAAAAAAAGGGGTGGATAAAAAGTTTGATAGAAAAAGTTTCACTTCCTTTTTCATCATAGCCAATCATGTAGCTTAATATTACGGTCATTTCTTCCTCCAACCAATCGCAAACGCAGACCCAGCGGCTCCACGTCGGAGGAGGAATCCGCTGCCAGCGCCAGCACCAAGCAAGTAAAGCAGACCAAACTGGACTTCTTGCAGTAAATACGACAAAGCGTCCAAGCGCCATAAGGACATCACCCATGTAGTAACATGCTTCATAGCGAGGGATATGCTGCCAATAACCACCGTTGAAAAGCTTGGCTTCAAACAGCTTCTCGCCACTCTTGACCCGCGATATGAAGTTCCAGACTGCAAGTATTTTTCAAACACAGCTCTTCCTCGTCTGTACAACGAGTGCAGGGAATCAGTGCAAAACGAGCTGTTAACCGCCACAACTTCAGACCTCTGGTCGAGTCGCACGTTCGAGCCCTATCTCAGCCTATTTTTTTAAATAAATAAATAAATAAATAAGAATAATAATAATAATGATAATAATAATAATAATAATAATAATAATAATAATAATAATAATAATAAGAATAATAAAAACAAACAAACAATTCAGTTGTGTTTAAAAAAGGTGGTTGAATAAAAGTTCGAATTTGAATTCAGTGCTCGTGTGTTCTTTATTAAAAGTCTGTCATGAAGTAATAGTATAAAACATCCAGCGCTGCAATTAAAATATGTTTTAAATTTTTTTGATAATTATCGATATCGATCAATATGACTTTTTTTTTATATCGATATGCTTTTTTTCTATATCGTCCAGCCCTAGGACTGTCCTATACATAATAGATCAGCTCCAAAAGTTGTTACTGGTGAGCCTTGACTGTGTGAATTGGAGATTTCTGTATCAAGTTCTTGGGAAACTAGGGTTCCAAGAAAAGTTAATACAGTGTATTCAAGGTCTCTACCAAGAACCTACGGCAAGGGGGAGGGTCTGGCGGAGGTGGAGACAATTCTGATGGTGGGTATAAAGGAAAATGGGAGGAGGGGGGGTTGCCTGACAACGCCACCTGGGGAGTTGCACCCTAGGAAATAAACTATAATAAAATTCCTCGGGCTACACAGGTTCGTTACGCTTTGAAATTTAAGGGGACGAGATGGACTTCCAATCAGTCAGCTTTTTTAACAGGTAGGCAGACTCAAGAAGACATTAGACGGGTCCTATACATAATAGATCAGATCCAAAAGCAGGGCCTGCGAGCTGTTACTGGTGAGCCTTGGCTGTGTGAATTGGAGATTTCTGTATCAAGTTCTTGGGAAACTGGGGTTCCAAGAAAAGTTAATACAGTGTATTCAAGGTCTCTACCAAGAACCTACGGCAAGGATAAAAATTAATGGTACTCGTCAAGGATGTTGCCTATGCGCTACATTGTATGCTATGTTCATTGAGCTGCTGGCACAAATGATCAGACAAAGTAACAATCTAAAAGGAATACATATAGGAGAGCAGGGACATCTAACAGGGCTTTTTGCTGATGATATTATTTTGGTTCTCCAAGACCCGGACAGAACATTACCTCATTTGATGTTGATAATAGAAACCTATGGTAAATACACAGGCAACAAGTTACATGTGTACATGCTGCCCTCAATATCAGGCACGATGGAAATAGATAGAGGCCGGCAGAGAAACGACTCTCACACTGGCATTAGTGGGAGACATAAGAACTAAATCAGCTCAACAAAGCCAAAATGAAATTATTAAGCAAACACCGACTATCTGGAGTAAGATGGTAAAAGAAAACCATATGGAGGGAAACTACTAATGTGGCCTTCTCTTGATCCCAGATTTGAACCAGGAACCACAGACATTGAGTACAGACGATGGTGGGATAGGAGTATAACTGCAGTATGCACACTCGTTCACAAGGGTTTTAAAAAGTTTTGGAGAGTTGAAAAAGGAATTTGGACGAGGAAACAAAGATTTCTTTCGATACATGCAATTAAGAGATGACTATGATAAAAGAATCAAACCAACATCATCTAGAGAGGGCAATATAGTGATAGATATTCTGATCGAAGCCTGTAAAAAGATGAAGAGAAAAATCATTTCTAAAATCTATCAGGGCCTTCAGAAACAGAACAGCAACAAACGCAGGGTGCATCAAAGCCAAATGGCAGAAAGAACTAAGCATGGAAATATCAGAGGAAGGTTGGCGTTCCATGTGGGATGCACAGCATTCATCCACAAGTTCAAAGAAGTGGTGAACAATTGGTTGGAAAAATTTGATCTGTTTCTTCATATAAAAAGTAAAGGTGTCAACGCCGCTTTATCGCCGACAATTTTTTTCATCGCGCGATTAATGCACACGGTGCTTTTTGAACCTTTGGCCGCTCCGTAGATTGTGGAAACGGGAAATGAATTGACTCACAGCACACAGTCATACGCTTGCAGCCGGCTTGTAAACACAACAAAAAAAAAGAAAAAGACACTGACCGTAGATGAGCACTAGGAAGGACTAACATGGATAAGGCGTCAATTGTAAATGGAAAGTTCCACTTCAAAACCCTGCCAGATGGCAGTCTTGACAGGACAAAAGTGATATGCATTTACTGTAAAGCTGTATTTAGTTTCCACCGGAGTACGATCAGTCTCACGTTTCACTTGTCTGCGAAGCATACAGCTGACGCGGAGAGCCCTCCGCCCCCTTCTGAGGTAAAGCAAACCACGTTGGATGGTGTGGCACGGAGACCACTGGCCGCGTCCACCACACGCCAACTTTCAACAGCGGGGGCTAAATGGGTGTGGCTACGGCTTGCAGGCCAATTAATGTAGTGGAGGACGAGGGTCTGCGCGATATCATATATATTATACTGACTATGGATGAATATGACACTGACTGGATGATTATGGCACTGACTGTGGATTACTATGGATGCTAAACAGCTGTTATAGGCTATACTGCCTAACTGCACTATATCATTTGAGTCCTGTACTGTATTGCACTGCCCCCTGTTTAATGCACACTTTATTTATTGTTTTGATTTAATTTAATTTATTTTGTGCATCACAGTTTGATGCAATGCATAAGTGTCATCCTTTTGTCTTAATGGCTGCTGAAAAAAGGGGATGAATAGTTCAAGTTCGAGTTGAAAAGTAAAATATAGAAATTTTGGTAGTACTAGTAATCATTACTATGTAATGTTACAGTTATGCCCATCTGTTATCTTTGTTGGGCTTGAGTTTATGATTATTTTTTTTTACCCTGTGCATCTTTTGTTTTGTTAGTTGTACTTGTCATTGCTCCAACACAAATAAACATGCTGCATCCCACTAGATGGCGCATTTGCCTTATTTACAAGCACCATGGTCATCAGAGCTGATCTCTGCCACTCTCAGCAGCGTGAGTCTAAGGTCTACTAAGATTCCACAATCTATTACACCTCGTGAGCAAAACAGGCTACAGGTAAAATTAAACATCTTCAGTTGAGCAACTCAGGCAAGTTAAACTGATTTAAAAACAAACAAACACTATAATACTAGGAAAAGAATCCGCTATATGTCAATAAATACAACAGATTGAGTATTCATAAAAACAATGCTTACTTTAAATAAGAAAATCCAACAAACCAACAAGTGCAACACTAAAAAGCAAACCAACAATCAAAATAATGCTTAATTGCCTTAGTTTCGTCCCACACTTATCAGCTTAGCTACTAAGAATAACACACATTATTCACCTGGACAGAAGGAGGTTCTGAGGAACGTGTTGGTCCTGGAGCTTCCTGGTCAGGATGTTCGGGAGATCCCTCTGGCTCAATGTCTGGAGCGCCAACATATTTTAGAATTGCTCCTGCAGAGACAAAGCTCATTAGATCATCAA
>NW_027466114.1:287500-332500 GCF_046127955.1 Nelusetta ayraudi
AAATCCACACGCGAGGCTTTTAAAAATGGCAGTTTTGGTCTTTCGTGAATGACGGCCTTTGGCCAATCAGTGTCCTGAACGTTGCTACTTCACCCTTATGGTCTCAGCTCTGCTCGCTTCGAACCCCAACGAGGCAGGTACCAAAATCCTAACCCCTGGGAACGTGACAATTGTTTTTTTCAATTGAAGTTTTTGTTATTTTGTTCGTTTTCGTTAACTATTATAACCGTGGTCAGGACCTCCAGTGAGAAGATCCACTGGAGGACATTTAGAGCAAACAGTCAGACAACAGCAGCTTCACCACATCAGCTGAAAAATGGAGTTTGGATGCTTTCAGCTTCAAGTCGTGGACAGAAAATGATGACACTGTCACACTGATGTTTTCTTCTCCAACCTTCTCTCAGCTCCAGAGGTTGGTGGTCTGCAGGAGCTTCTACAGCAGCAGAAGATCAGTCTGGAGAGGAAATGTGAACGTGTGACTGAAGGTGAAGAAGCAGGAAGTCAAACTCTCCTCAACAGCATCTACACTGAGCTCTACATCACTGAGGGACTGAGTGAGGAGGTCAACAGAGAGCATGAGGTCAAACAGCTGGAGACCAAGAAGACCAAGAAGACCAAGGAGATCCTCCACGACCGTCCAATCAGGTGCAGCCAGATCTTTGAAGCCTCACCTGAGCAGCAGGGACTCGGGGAGTCAGAGTGGTGCTGACCCGGTCTCTGGGCTGGACTGGGAAGCCTTGGGGTCCCACTGGTGGAACTGGAGGAGGTGACTGGGTCCAGGGAAGTCTGGGGGTCTCTGCTGAGGCTGCTGTCCCCGAGACCTGACTCCGGATACGGCAGTAGAAGATGGATGGATGGATGGATGGATGGATGGATGAATGCCAGGTGATAGAACATTTCATAAAAACAGACTCTGCATTATAACTTCTATTACACTCTAAAAAACTCACTCCAATATAACTGCACTCGTCCTTCTCTCACATTACATTGGATCACAATGACCAAACAACACAACAAAGACAATGATCCAACTGTACTGCCACGTCCAGACTCAGTGTAGGTCTGTAGGCCTCTTGGACCTTCATGTGAACCACTGCGTGTTGACTGGAGGTGAAACATGACTGACTGCTGTCCTCCTACCTGGACAATGCAATCTCACTTTCATTCTGCTGCAGATGGCCATTTTCATTTTACACCGTCCAAATTTACAGCTCAGGGCGCTGGGACGAATTCCAAATTGTGTGCAGATACAGGCCTACACTTCAAATAATTATGAGAAAAATCCAACGTAAAGAGAGCACTTCCATTAGGAAATAGTCAACATGAAATTTCGTCTTCTACTGACACCTGCTGGTCAAATTGAATAGTTGCAAATATTGTGAACAAGTTGTCATCTAATTCTAATCCTAAACAATATGGCCATTCCAAGTCAAGTATTAAGACAATTAATCATGTTTGTACTGCTTGATTGAACACATTCATCCCGTTCCAGTGCACTAAAACCCACTTCCCTTCAGGACCGTGTCAGCGAAGCCAAAACTTCCTTGAGTGACGTTGTGTCCCAGCATGCAATGCGAGCTAGCGATTTCACAATACTATTCCATCACAAACATGGATGTAAAAAATAAAAAGGGACGAAAAATGAAACTTCAGGAACAGCAACCATTGCAATACAAGCAGAACTGGGCCGAAGTTTTATATTATGTACACTATAATACAGCCTTCTGGTGGACAAGCCATACTATTTAAGCCGTGTCCTCCTATGGAACTTCCGTGGGTGGAAGCTCATCGTAGAGGTCACGTGCTGGTTGCGCGTCACTCCACCGATCACCTCGGGGCCCTTGCAGGGGATCTGCAGGGTATCTGATTCAGTTGAGTATATGGAAAATATGGGTCGATGGTCAGTTGTAACAAGAGAAGCTTGCTGGCAAAAATAATGTACTACAAGTGAATGTCACACTTTATTTTTGTTTTGTATGAGCATTTAAAAAAAACAACATCATGATAATCGAATACAGACACACACCCGCATCCAACAAGAACGAGAGTTTGGGGTCCGTAGCGACGGCACAAAGCGTAGCATCGAAGTGTTGTTGTAGCCCTCCAACAGCAAACAACGTTCTTGTCTGCCTTTTAAAATAACCAGGAGCACAAGAAATAGGGTACACCTTATCTGCAAAGCAAGTAACACGTACATTATGAACTATCGTTCCATATCATAATAGATTTAATATGTCAACTGAAAGCAGCTGACCGGCTGAAAAGACTCACTCCACCCCCTAGTGTTGTGAGGAGGACACGTTCCTGTCAATAATTTGAATTTCTCAGCTGCATGGATACGGGGACCAAGCTGAGAACTCCGATTGGACGAGAAAACAGAATTATTGCTTAGTCCGATTAAGCTCTGCATGTAAACACACTGATTGATTAACATGGGCGCTGAATGGAAGCGCTCGGCGCTTCGCGGCGCTTCCACGTCCAGTGTGAACCGGGCGGAACTTTTCAACATTTTGACGTGGCAGACGCGGGACGATCGTTTTCTATCAGGAGTGTGCACTACATAATCTGTAACGGAAAGTTTGCGCTCCACGACATACGGACCAGAAAAACCAGCCTGCAAACGGACTCGGTCGCCTGTCTCAAAAACTCGAGCCACAGCTTTCTTGTCAAACTGCCGCTTCATTTTAGACTGGCTGGCGACAAGAGTTTTGGGAGCAATTTCACAAGCACGATGCAAGCATTCACGAAAAAAAAAAAGACGTAATCTAACACATTATTCTCGACTCATTTAACATTGGAAAGCCACTTACCCCTTAACAGACGTGAGGGTCCTCTCACCGAACACTAAATCAGCTGGGCTGAACCCGAGGGACTCTCACACATACAATCGACGGCTCATTTTAACCCCCCCCCCAGATAGATCCCTAGATAGTACGTTTGATAGATGGATAGAAATAGATAAGTTAGTTAAAGTTACACACACACACAAACACACGCACATATATATGTATATGTATATATATATATATATATATGTATATATATATATATATATATATATATATATATATATATGTATATGTATATATATATATATATACATATATATATATATATATATGTGTGTTATATATACATATATATATATATATATATATATGTATATGTATGTATATATATATATATATATATATATATATATATATATATATATATATATATATACATATATATATATATATATATATATATATATATATATATATATATATATAAATAAACCTCTTTCAATGAACTCCAAAACATACATGGTCAAAATCCATATTATTATGTTGTTGTTGTTTTTAAATGCTCATACAAAACAAAAAGAAAGTGTGACATCCACTTGTAGTACATTATTTTCGCCAGTAAGCTTCTCTTAAGACTGACCACATACAAAACAAAAAGAAAGTGTGACATTCACTTGTAGTACATTATTTTCGCCAGTAAGCTTCTCTTGTTAAGACTGACCACATTGACCCATGTTTTCCATATATTCACCTGAATCAGATAACCTGCAAGGGCAACGACCTTGTCTCAGACCCGAGGTGATCGCTGGAATGACGCGCAACCAGCACGTGACCTCTACGATGAGCTTCCACCCACGGAAGTGCCATAGGAGGACACGGTTTAAATAGTATGGCTTGTCCACCAGAAGGCTGTATTATGGTGTACATAATATAAAACTTCGGCCCAGTTCTGCTTGTATTGCAATGGTTGGTGTTCCTGAAGTTTCATTTTTCCCCTTTTCCCTTTTTATTTTTTACATCCATGTTTGTGATGAAATAGTATTGTGAATCGCTAGCTCGCATTGCATGCTGGGAAACAACGTCACTCAAGGAAGTTTTGGCTTCGCTGACACGGTCCTGAAGGGAAGTGGGTTTTAGTGCACTGGAACGGGATGAATGTGTTCAATCAAGCAGTACAAACCTGATTAATTGTCTTAATACTTCACTTGGAATGGCCATATTGTTTAGGATTAGAATTAGATGACAACTTGTTCACAATATTTGCAACTATTCAATTTGACCAGCAGGTGTCAGTAGAGGACGAAATTTCATGTTGACTATTTCCTAATGGAAGTGCTCTCTTTACGTTGGATTTTTCTCATAATTATTTGAAGTGTAGGCCTGTAGTTGATGAGGAATCACGGTGTGCTAACGCTACTCAAACAGCTTCGATGAAAAAAGGGAGTGTGATTTAGGTTTGTGGTACATTATGACAATCTTGGACTTGCAAGACTGAGGCGATGGTTCAATTCCCATCAATGTGTATTATATATGTGTTATTTAGCTCATCTATTCTACATTTTAAATAGATCACATTTGACATCTGACCCACTGAACACTTACTATTGAACATATTTTTAAACTATGGGCTATTTAGTCTTGTTTTAGGATATAATATAATTCATTGCACAAACTGTCAGGCTAAGTATAAGAGCTATAGTCTACTACAAACCACAATGCCAAAAAAGAGACATTGTCTTTATTTTTCATTTTTATTTTATTGTGTCAGCATTGAACCATACAAGGACATACAATGAGGATACTCATTATAATATTGATGAAGTGTTGTTGTTTCATGTTTTGTTGGCTGTTTCAAGGGTTTATTTAGTTTGCTGTGACACAATCTAAGGTTCAATTTGTAAAGAAATAAAAGTTTTTGTGAAAAAAGATAGTGGTCAAAGTGATTGATATTTGTGTTTGTGTTTTTTGTAGTCTTGTCTGGATTTGTCCTGTTCGTTTCTGGTCTGTGTTTGTGTTCCCACTCTTGGCCTTCACCTTGTCGTGGTGAGTGGGCTTTTAACTAAGACAGGCCAATTATATATATTGTGTGAAGCCAGCAAAACAGTCATTATTATGAGAATTACAACTGAAGCACACTAAATAATACACCATAAGTCACATTTTGCTTTTCTGTTATTAATCTAATGTGTGTTATGTCAAGCCTCCACAGTGGCGTGCTGCAGTCAGGATGAGACGAACAAGGTGAATGGATGGACGGATTGATGAGCCCAGCGAGCCTCCACCATCCACAGACAAGCCAGTCCCATCTTCTACCCAGAAGGATGTCTCTTCCATCTATCTTTGCCTGCCAGGGAAATGCAACCAAACATAGTAATTACAGATGGTGTTGTCTCTGTTAAAGTGACACATGGAAAAAAATATATATATATATGTTTTGTGATTCATGTTCATGACAATAACTATCGAACAGATTTTCTTCATTCTTCCAATGAGTTTCACAAACAAACATGGAATTTTCCCTGGATCATACAAATACGTTTGTAGATTATATAAAGACAATTATAAAACACATTTGTTGTGGTTTTATATTAAAGCAGATAGTCAAACGTAAATGTAGCATGGTAATGTTGCGAAGACACATTTATTTTTGTTTTTCTTTGTTTCTTTAGAAGCTTTTATTTTGGTTTTCTGTGGAAGCACAACAGACAACACACATGTTAACGTCCGCTACTACGGTTCGCTCCGCATAGGTCTCACGAGCCACTTGAGAGACTTCCTCTCGAGCGTTATCTACTTTTTACATTTCAAAACACAGATCCATACCCGACTTCGACTTGAACTTATTAATCATGTCGTTTCCCACATTTCCCACATCACTCAGAGACGATACATTCAAAACGTAAATTTAACTCACATACCCTCGATCTCAGACTTCAATTACGAAACAGCCACACATACATTTGCTCTTATTTTCAACCATTTCCCCTTCTCACCTGTGGAAGCACAACAGATAACACACACGTTAAGGTCCGCTACAACGGTTCGCTCCACATAGGTCTCATGACCAACTTGAGACCTCTCTAGCGTTATTCCCCGGGGCGAACACGACCTCCACTGGTAGAAGTGGGTAACTGCACCCTGCTCACTGATCACTCTCACACACGCCACAAACCACAACAAAAGCAGGAACAGTGCTTTGCCACAATTATGCTACATAAACACGTCCTGGTCCCCTCTGGATCCTCTTTTCCGGTCCTCGCGATCACTCTCTTGGCTGCGGTGGGCATGGTTCTTCCTTTGTCAGGGCATTCTCTGGCCCAGTGACCCATTCGGCCGCAGATGTGGCACGCCCCCTTTTCGCCTCTGTCTCCGCTAGTCGCCCTTCGTCGGTTGTCGTTGTTCCTGTAGGGCCGTCTCGCCGTGTCACTGAGGTGCTTCATCATGGTGAGGGAGGCACGCTTTATCTTCTTGTCCTCTACATCGCTGGCCTCCTGCAGAAGCCTCTCAGCGTGCACTGCATGACGTTGGACCTCTGTCAGCCGGGCATCTTCAATCCCCACGCAGCAGCTTGTGTTAACTGCTTTGGCGATCTGGGGGAGCAGCCCTTGTCTGAAAGCAGTGATGAGGCTGGCCGTTTGGTTGACGGCAGTCCTGATGAACGTGGCGACGCTGCGGCGTCGGTGCTGGAGTGCGCAGGGTTGTACGGTGGTAGCGTTGGATGAGGGCAGGCGGGAGGAGGGAAGACAGGCATGTCCAGGAGAGGGTCCCTCGGGCCTGTAAGAGAAGGATACAGACGATTTGATGCATTTGAATGCTCGTGTGTGAGCGGCTCCTTTTCTCCCTCCTCTGGGGAGTGTGTGTGAGTGTGTGCACCCTCTGCCGTTATCTCTGTCACCCCTGTGCTCCAGCGCCCAGCGCTGTTCACACGTTTGTTTTTGTTTTCTTTACTTGTTTCCTGTCCCTGACCTCTGCTTCAGGTTTCCAGAATGAAAAACACCTTTCATGATCTTTGATGATTTGAATCTCCCACCTGTTTGGGTTTTTCTTTTTTGTAACCTTTCCCTCTGCTATCTTCAATTTATCCCGGAGGTTTCTCAATTCCTCCAAACTCAGTGATCCCCCTGCTGGGAAATCATACTTTTCAACCCAAATTCCCAACATGTCAAGACAATCTGGACCATATTTTTTCCTCATGTCGTCCAAAATTGGTCCCCCCTGGGGAACAGCAGCAGCCACTTTGCTCTGGTTCTTCCCCAGCACTGTCTAGCTAGACTTATTACTCTGACTTTTCACACACAAGTTTTCACAAAATTCCAAGTCAGAAAATACACAGGCGTCCCCGTGCACCCCTTTTTCTTACTCTGGAGCAAAAAGGTGGAGAAAAAACTCACCCCTCTGGTAGTTTACCTACCAGAAGCTTCCGGCTCACTTGTGGAGCGGGAATTTCAGTGTTGATTCAGAATCAACACGACCTGACAGGCACGGTTAACGTATGCGCTCCGTCCTGCCCCGGGACCGTTCGTAGACGACAATGAAAACAACCCACTGGTCACTGATATGTCTGAGACAAGAACAATTACTTCTCACCCGATCTCTGAATCAGCACTTCCCTTCCAGGTTCGCTTGGATAGACGTGAAGCCGATCAGATCCACTCTTAGACGCCGATCCTCTCGTCTCTGAATGCTTGGTTCGAGGTAGAGGGGGAACGAGGAGTTTCCTCCGTCCTGGTCCGCGGCCCTCGACGTCCCAGAGTTTCACTGACGGGTCTCCAGCTATCCTGTTCGTGACGCCAAACTGTTGTGGAAAAGAGCAAAGCTACCGATGCAGAAATGCTGAGTAAATAAGTAATTTAATGAACATGAAATAAATGATCGGATATCCGAGGCACAAACAAAGTACAACCAACAGAACAGATGCAACAGGTGCAACAGCTCGAATGAATGCCAGTGCAAGTGCAAAGAGAGAAGGAAGAAGAAGGTCTTTTATACAGTGGACCCGCAGGGGACGAGATAAGGAAGAAGGAGGGGAGGATGAGAGGAGACAAAACAACAAATACCTCACCCTGGCGGGCCACGAGGAGAATGTCTCCAGAAGGTTATACAGTGAAACTAACAGATTACACGGGAGGCCAAGAATACTTATTTTCCATTACATGGTTCAAGTGAACCGCTGGATTCCAGGAAAAGGCTTCGTCACCGTCAACCTAGTTAGACATAAGCTTTACTAACAATTAATTTAGCATGCTAATAAACAATGAAACAAGGCGGCGTCCATTTTTGTGTAGGGGCATTGGAGGAGAAAAACGTGCAGTTAACACAGACATGGACAAACCTGCTGCGTGTCTCTGTCCGGCCCGCGTGAAGCCAGTCATACCCCCCCCAACGAAACTTTGTCGCTACATAACTTTGCCGAGTTAGGAGAGACAGCAGGCTCGATTTGTGGCAGTGGCACCCATTCCGCGACTGCTGCGGCATTCGCTGCGACTGCCGGAAGTGTCACTGCTTGGTGCCGGAAGTGTCGATGCTCGGTGTTGCTAGCAGTCGCGGCATTTGTGGCATTTGCTGCGACCGTTGCTTGCTATTTGTTATTTTAATTTAAAATACCAGTACTTATGCTCCTTTATGTGCATTTAAGTGCCGTATTCACTTATTATTTTACTTTATATGAACCTCTTATTACTACTGTACTTTATTTTAATATTTATGTATAATAATTATTTTGTTTCCTTTACAAAATCCACGTTTTCTATTTACTTATATGATGTATTAATTTTTATCAGTGTTTATTATCCCCTTTTAGAGTTTGTAATGTCATAATTTCAATAGAAAAAAAACTTGCTGCGACTGCTTTCGCAGCTCGGTGTTGCCAACAGTCGCAGCACTTGTTGCGACTGCCTGAAGTGTCGCCGCTTGGTGTCGCTGGAGATGCTGTTATTTGTGCCGCTGTTCGCTGGAGGTGACACTGTAAATGTTATAGGGATTTTACAAACCACTGACCATCTTATTTTTATTTATTTATTTATTTTACAAAGAATCTGATTGCTTGGAAGCAAAAATGTCCTTTAAATAATGTTAGATAATTGATTAATAGATCGATTGAGTTTAACTCCAGCCTCTCTCTCTCTCTCTCTCTCTCTCTCTCTCTCTCTCTCTCTCTCTCTCCCTCTCTGACATTTTTACATCATTTTCTCACTGTTGCCTGCCATAAGTGTTTCATAATTTTGAGGAACCTAACCCTTAACATAAACTTTGTCCGGCGGCACCAGTCAGCTGCAGCAATGGCATGCCTTATAAGGACACTTTCCTGCAGCAAAGATGAAAACATGGCCCAGGTATTATATTGATGTAATTTCCAGCTATTGCTTAACATTTAGAAAGGAATTACTGTACACCAATAACAAATCTTTCATATTTCGTAAGTAAGAATTCTGTCTTTAGTACAGTATATTGAGCAACCTAAAATCAAATGTTCATTCACAGAAATAAGTAATGGGTATGTGATTGAATGACATTTGTTGGAGCTTGATCACTACCCTTAATTTAGTTGCCTACCAATGCCACAGTATAGTGAAGTGATGCTGCATTGTCTTATGATGACACAAACATACATCTTATGGAAAGGTTATATGGGTTTTATAAGGTTAATGGTATTTTTTGGAATCCCTCAGGTGGACCTGGGAGGTGGTGAGGGATCTCTTGATTTCCAATAAGACACCACTACAATCTTCTTCCAGAAAACCAGAACAAGATAGATGGATCGACTTAATCTGCCAGGTTTTTATTCAGCTCCACTGTTATTTTTTCACAGGAAAGAACTGATCTTGAAAAAAATATACAGATGTCCAGGCTTCAGATGGCATAATTTAACATTCATAATGTTCTGAAGTCTGGAATTGTGTATTGCCATAACGATTTCTGCCATTAGGTGTCACCATTGAGCAAGTTAAGCAAGTTAAGTGCGCTATGAAAGTATATACTTTTATAATAAAAGCTGTTATACAAAATTATTATTATGTTTCATACTAACAAGCAATATCACTTTCTGAGCGCTTATACTGTTAAGTGCAGTAATAGTAGCAGTAATTACCTCTTCTGCATTCTCTGTCTGCTCTTCCACACTGGAAAAAAAAAAAAAAAAACATATGTAAATGGACTGGTGCAAAACCACTATTTGCCACAAGTGGCATAATGGATTAGATGATGTCACATATTTGGGAGTACGCCCACAATGCAAATAATGGGTACCTTTTCTCCCCCTTCGCAGATGTGCTCTTCAGAAGAATAGATTCAGCACGATAGCGACACATGTTGCTGTTGAGTTGCAACCAGCGAATCAAAACCTAAAAACCCAAAAAAGGAATATCAATATATTAAGTAAAATATATCAAGTGTGTAAAATAATAACAACAATAATACATCAGTCTTTTATAAATTCATTTTGCAGTGGGAAGCGACAATCAGTGGGACTTGAAACTTTAAATCATGCTTTACTTTGTTGTAGTTGTAGTGTTTCTCAGAATTGTACTCTCAAAATTCCAAAAAGTCAATTTACACCTATAGCTTTTACAGGCATATGCCATTCGACATTCACTAACTTTTGCTTTAAACATGAAGTCTTGTAGAAATTTAGAATTATTTGCATAACCTCATTAGCTCACCTCTGGCAAGAGGACATCAGTGACAAACAGCTGCTTCTCAGATACTGTTCCAGGCATGGATAGAAGTTTCTCTAAGCGCTGGCTCATCTGCTCTGTCTGGGTAACAAGTCAAGAAACATGAACATCCATCTATATTTGGCATGGTGGTCAGACATTGAATAATTCATGGCTCAATGTGTGAGATTGGCACACAGACAAATTGTGAGATGATATATTCACTCCCCCCACCTAAAGTCACTGAATGCATCATTTCAGCCATGTAACTAGCCTGTAATAGTTTCAAATTCTTTAAACACTTTATAACCCCCAAAACTGTCTTCAGGAACCCTGTGCTCTGTTATTTTTCATCCACCTTTATCCATGTTTTTGTTCTGAATAAATTGTATCTGTTATTGATTTTCTGAAAGTCAATAAAATATACACTTATAAAAAGTAATTACTTGTGTCAGCTAACAGATGTGTTTTCAAAGTCACAAATAGTCTATATAACAACTGTAATTTATCTCCCTTCCCAGGGTGTAAAAAACCTTTGCAATGCGTGTGCATCTTTGCTGTTGAAATATTGTGTGATATTGTGCCGTCCTTAATTACAATGTTTGATTTTAGCCAAATAAATAAATAAATAAGAATAACAATAACAAAAAGTGCAATAAGACAATAATAACAGACAACACCACTAACCTTCAGGTTGTTGAATACAGTGAAATTTTCACTTGTTTCTTAATGGCAGGGTCAAACCCCCTGTGTCTCCACAGATACATTCTGTTGGAGAGAACCTGCCCACTCAGCAAGTTTATCTCTAAATCCTGTAGAATTTCAGATGCATATTTACAGTTAGATTAGGTTTTCACCTGCTGCAATCAGGGAATGACATTTATGAGACAAAACATAGTACAGCTCATTGAAGAAAGGTTCACAGTAGGCCTGATATGTCATTACCTTTATCTCTTCATCTGGCAGAATGTCGCCTACTTTAATTGACTGCAGGATGTTGTATAGGCATAATTTTTGCTCTATTCTCCATTTTTTATCATCTAGAGCATGAAGAAGTCCGTTTAAATGTCCCAACTGCAAGTAAAATTTTTAAATTGATTGCAAGGGCATGAAAATCACACAACTTTTCAAAAAAAAAGAGCACATTCACTGCTATCAGTATGTTATTCTCACAAAGAGGCAAAGTATTCCAAAGCAACAACATTCAGAAGGAAGTTATGATTAAAAATTTCATATGGGCACGGGTTGTGTGTTTAAGTTATCACATATGCTTACGTGGGACATCAAAGGCCAGTTTCCAATTTGCATCTCCAATCACCACAGCTGGGTGGTATCCACACTGGTAACAATAGTTGTCATATTTGAAACTAGTTAGGGACAAAAAATGGTGGAAGGCTCTCCTCACTAGCTGATGGTGGTAGCGGTTGCCATTGAAGAATGACAGAATGTCCAACATGCGTCCACTGGTTGTCTTGTTCTGTAAACACATTGAAGTTTTCAGTTAGTGTTTATGTATACAGGCAACTGTATTACACAAAGGATTTCTGGCTGCCTTACCGCCAAACCGGACAGCAGAAGCTCACACAGTGGCAGTGTTAGAAACACACGGTTGTTAAAGTTGTGGAATCCGGATGAATATTCTTGGAACCTCACAACATTTTTACAAACTGGGCACTCTTTTGTAGCTACAGAGACACCTGTCGATGATGTGGTTAAACATGCTTAACTATTGAATTTCTTTTTTTAAATTGACTGACCTTTTTTTACATAATTAATTCCATACACCATAGCCTGGGTGGTTGCTATTTAGGATGGATTAAGTATGGGAGGGGTGGGCCCTGGACAGTAGGGGCAGGTGTTCTCTGAAGGTTCAAGACATGATGGTGGTTGTTCCTCCTTTGTCCTGAGATGCACTGGTATTTCTTGCAGGCATGGGATGCGCTTTTGTGCTTTTAAGTAGTCTGTCATTGCACATATTTTCCGGCCATTCAAGTTCTGTGACTCACAGGTAACGCTGCTTTCTAGCATGTGACTTTCCAAGTCATCAATGTCATCCACTTGGATGTCAGAGGTGGCTGCTAGGGTGCCTGGCAACTCCTGGAAAATCCACCACATTCCCATCATGTGATGGACGCAGCGATGAGATTGTCCACTTCCCCGACATTGACAGTTCCACTGCCCAGCCACAGAATCAAATGTCACCCTAGTCGGCCCAAAGTAACACCAGTTGTCACTTTCATTGGTGAATATAGAAAAGAAGTGCCAACGTTTTGATTGTTCCCCATCTTCCACAAAAACTGGGAAAACACTGTCAATGCCACACTGTACTGCAGCCGTGTTCAGTTTGTCACATTTGTCACCCCATTCAGATGACATCAGCCCTTTGCTCATCATGTCCTGTAGTGATCCACTTGTGAGGACTGCAGGCTTGATGTATGGTTTGGCTTTTGATGTCCTCTCCAGATGTGCACATTCTTTTCCTGGGTTTCCAGACGACCATGCTATTTGCATAAATCTTCTGCACTTGGGTACCTTGCAATCCATTTTCTGTGAAGTTGTGGATTTAATGACATGGATGGGGAACACAGGGCTATGGTCATACTTGGGTGTGACATAAATACCATTTCTGGTTGGGATTCTGTTGGGAGTCCAGCCTTCAAACAATCCTCCTGAATCCACAGTCACATCTGTGAGCATCTGGAACTTTGGCCCCGATCCTCCACACCACACAACTTGGGATGACAGCGCCACCTACCTGTATACTTTCAGCAGCCAGTCCCATGTTCTGACCCGTTTCCACTTTGGCCTGTTGGCTCATCTGGTCCAAAGTCTGGATCATCAGTGTCCAGGTTCATGGAATGAGTCAGTGTGCCGCCGTCCTGTGATGTCATGATAGAGAATCACTCTATTTATACTAATGTGCAGAACCACTGGAGTGTGGAAGCAGACAGTTACCATAATCCAAATGAAAAAGCAACAGCAGAAATGCTTTTTCATTTTAAGAACGTGGCTGCATTATTTGACTCATAAATAAAATCCCCAATAAGTCCATTATGGTCCGAGTATGTTTTGGTCATTGGATTGAAAAACCAAAAACGGACGCTAATTTGTTTTTCGTTTTACAATGAAAAAAAAAACAAATATGAAATATGAGACATTTTTCCTTTTAACTGTGTGATATTAAATACAAGAAATTTGAAAATGGCTTGATTCTATTTTTATAGTTTGAAGAACAAAAAATAAAATCACTAAAACACAAAGACAAAAAACAGTGCGTTTTACCCTGGTCTTTGGACGGAGGTACGAGATCAGCAAGTTAGAGGCTCGTGTTGACTCAGGCAGAGCGCTGCAGATTTGCTCACTGGTTGTAGGAGAAAAGCTAATTGTTCATTGTAAATGTCTCTGGAACCCTACTCGGAAAACCTTTTTTCACATGGCAAGACAAGGCAAGGCATCCTCACAAGTTTCTGAGCGGACATCGCTGGAAAGTGGCAGGACAAGAGGTTCCTCTGCAAGAAATGTGAGAAGAGTTTGTGCTGAACATGGATGGCCTAAATGTGAAGGGGCTCCCCGATACACAGCTGGAGATCGAAGTGGCAAAAGCAATAACTGAGGTGTTGTAACAACTCCACTGGCAGATTAAACACGCTTCACAATGCTTCTGTGCTACGACTGAAAACCCTCCAGTGAACCAAAATTGATTAATTAATTCCAACATCCCCCCTTTTGACACATGGTCTAAACTGTGCGTCAATTTAGCGAAATGTGAAAATAAATGTTTTGGCAGACACGGGTTACCGTTTGGTCCCACCCAAATGTCAGTAACGTGGTCCCAGCATGCGCCGGCGGAGCGCCAAGCGGCCTTCTCCTTCGCTGTGGCGAGGGACTGCATTTCAGCCAGTGATGCATCAGCCTCCTCAAATGAGGCTGTCATCATCGGGGCTGACGAGGGTGCAGGCTGCCTCGCAGCGGACTTTGCTGCCGCGTCAGCTCTGGCGTTGCCCTGGGAAACAGGGTCACGAAGGTTAGTGTGAGCAGAACATTTACACACTGCTATTTGGGAGGGCAAAAGTATGGCTCGCAAGAGGTCAGCAATAAGCACATGATTTAACACCGGCTTCCCGTCTGACTTGAGGAAGTCCCTGCATTTCCACAGTGCCCCAAAGTCATGAACGACACCAAACGCATAACGGGAGTCTGTGTAGATTGTGACAGACTTGCCCTCTGCAAATTTACACGCTTCAGTTAGCGCAACCAGCTCTGCCCCTTGTGCTGAGAGGTGACATGGAAGGGAGTCAGAGCAGATGACCTCCGAGTCGGAGACAACTGCGTCACCAACTCTTTTGGCGCCTTTGTCGTCCCGGAATGCTGAACCATCTGCGTAGAAAACAAAATCAGCATTAGCAAGGGGTTCGTCAGGTCAGGTCAGGTCGGGCGGAGAAAATTGTGTCTAGCTCTGCTATGCAGTCGTGTGTGGGTTGGGCACGTTCGGTGCCCTGGCGTGGACAGCAGCGTTAACTGCTCTCAAATGTTGAACAAACCTCCAGTCATCACGTTGAGGAGGAACTCTGGCCTTGGCATGGAACAATGACACCTGCTTCGAGAAGAGGATCAAAAAAAGGAGTGATCCCTTCAACAGCTTCTGGCTTCAGAGGATATTGCGGCTGGTTGGGCCGAATATCACTTTTGGGTGTGATCTTCACCGGTTCGGCACCTTTGATCAGACCCACATCGTATTTGTGAGCAGCCCACAGTGAGGAGGGAACCTCACTCAGTTCCTCGGACAGCTGCAAATTGGGAGCTTTCATGAAGTGAGCATCACCCGGCACCTTATCGTTAGCCGCCACTATCAATTCTTCTGGGGCCTCGAGGGGAAGCAACCACTGATAGACATGCAAGAGAGGCTTAGGAATTTGAGCCAAGGTCGAGGAAGATAACGACCTGGTAACAATCAACCCGTCGGGGGTGGAGATGAGATTCATGCCCATGGCTAGAAGCAAATCTCTTCCCAACAAATTCATCGGACACACTTCTGACAATACAAAGCTGTGTTTAATTTGGTTTTGTGATGTGCATGTCTCGTCGCCGTAGTCAATACAAGTAAGTGGAGTGGTGAGAGGCTCTCTCTTCTTCGTTCCAGCTGCCCCGACAGAATAAACATATCTCCCACTTTTTTTTTTACACTGGGGAAGTTCTTCTGCACGAAGGAGCGACAATGTTGCTCCGCTATCGGCTAGGAACGTGATATTTTTACCCATAATTCTAAAAGTGACCCGCGGCAGTTTCTCAAAAGCAGCTTCTTTATACAACGTGTATGTGGGAGGAGGCGGCACGTGACGACGCTCTAAACCTGTCAATGGTGCTCAAAATTTGGTCACGTAAATCAACCTCGAACTCTGTGTCAGTGTCAATGCATGTCTCACCGTCAGGCTGAGAGCAATCAGTCGAACCTAAATCATTGTCAGAAGAAAAATCATCATCAACATGTAAATCAGTACACGTTTCCAAATAATCAACATCAGAATATGAATCAGTGTACGTGTCTGCAGGGGAAAGGGAAGTTAGAGGGGACAGCAAGCATTTCTTCATTGCAAGAAGCGTGTTGCATGTGTGTGTGTGCATCATTTCCCTGCGAAGACGCTGTAGGCCGGGGGTCCGTCTCTCCGGGTCCATGCCGTGTCCCGCACTCCACTCTCCCCCCTCAGCTGCTCTGAGTTGGATCCTCTTTTCCGGTCCTCGCGATCACTCTCTTGGCTGCGGTGGGCATGGTTCTGCCCGCGGTGTCTTCCTTTGTCAGGGCATTCTCTGGCCCAGTGACCCATTCGGCCGCAGATGTGGCACGCCCCCTTTTCGCCTCTGTCTCCGCTAGTCGCCCTTCGTCGGTTGTCGTTGTTCCTGTAGGGCCGTCTCGCCGTGTCACTGAGGTGCTTCATCATGGTGAGGGAGGCACGCTTTATCTTCTTGTCCTCTGCATCGCTGGCCTCCTGCAGAAGCCTCTCAGCGTGCACTGCATGACGTCGGACCTCTGTCAGCCGGGCATCTTCAATCCCCACGCAGCAGCTTGTGTTAACTGCTTTGGCGATCTGGGGGAGCAGCCCTTGTCTGAAAGCAGTGATGAGGCTGGCCGTTTGGTTGACGGCAGTCCTGATGAACGTGGCGACGCTGCGGCGTCGGTGCTGGAGTGCGCAGGGTTGTACGGTGGTAGCGTTGGATGAGGGCAGGCGGGAGGAGGGAAGACAGGCATGTCCAGGAGAGGGTCCCTCGGGCCTGTAAGAGAAGGATACAGACGATTTGGTGCATTTGAATGCTCGTGTGTGAGCGGCTCCTTTTCTCCCTCCTCTGGGGAGTGTGTGTGAGTGTGTGCACCCTCTGCCGTTATCTCTGTCACCCCTGTGCTCCAGCGCCCAGCGCTGTTCACACGTTTGTTTTTGTTTTCTTTACTTGGTTCCTTTCCCTGACCTCTGCTTCAGGTTTCCAGAATGAAAAACACCCTTCATGATCTTTGATGATTTGAATCTCCCACCTGTTTGGGTTTTTCTTTTTTGTAACCTTTCCCTCTGCTATCTTCAATTTATCCCGGAGGTTTCTCAATTCCTCCAAACTCAGTGATCCCCCTGCTGGGAAATCATACTTTTCAACCCAAATTCCCAACATGTCAAGACAATCTGGACCATATTTTTTCCTCATGTCGTCCACAATTGGTCCCCCCCTGGGGAACAGCAGCAGCCACTTTGCTCTGGTTCTTCCCCAGCACTGTCTAGCTAGACTTATTACTCTGACTTTTCACTAAGTTTTCACAAAATTCCAAGTCAGAAAATACACAGGCGTCCCCGTGCACCCCTTTTTCTTACTCTGGAGCAAAAAGGTGGAGAAAAAACTCACCCCTCTGGTAGTTTACCTACCAGAAGCTTCCGGCTCACTTGTGGAGCGGGAATTTCAGTGTTGATTCAGAATCAACACCGACCTGACAGGCACGGTTAACGTATGCGCTCCGTCCTGCCCCGGGACCGTTCGTAGACGACAAGGAAAACAACCCACTGGTCACTGATATGTCTGAGACAAGAACAATTACTTCTCACCCGATCTCTGAATCAGCACTTCCCTTCCAGGTTCGCTTGGATAGACGTGAAGCCGATCAGATCCACTCTTAGACGCCGATCCTCTCATCTCTGAATGCTTGGTTCGAGGTAGAGGGGGAACGAGGAGTTTCCTCCGTTCCTGGTCCCGGGCCCTCAACGTCCCAGAGTTCCACTGACGGGTCTCCAGCAATCCTGTTCGTGACGCCAAATTGTTGTGGAAAAGAGCGAAGATGCCGATGCAGGAATACTGGGATAATAAGTAATTTAATGAACAAACAATAAAAAAAGGGATCGGAGCTCTGAGGCACAAAACACAGTAAAATGGGAGTGCGAGTGCGAAGTGGGAAGGAGGAAGAAGGTCTCTTATACACAGGACTGGGAGGGGATAAGATAAGGAAAGAACAGGGAGGAGAACAGAGAGAGACAAACCAACGACTATACGATAGTTGACCGATTTCACAGCTCATATCCTGTACAAGGAGAGGACGAGCACATCAGTGGCAGGCCATAAAACAAAGTGAAATACGATGCGTATATGTTAGCCTAGGATTCTAACAGTTTACACGTGCTACTAGTGATCATACAATATAAACCAAGATAAAGAATAACACAAGAATACTCTATCATGTTCGACCCATCTTAATAACCGAGATTTTTTTTCCAGGTGCGCTTTGCTCATCTCTTTGTACCAAATATTTAGGGGAGTTTTTATAACATCACATAGGTTATTAGAGTATATAGTCTTGAAAGCTTTGTCACCCAGCAGAGATTGAAGTGGGATATCTAGTTGGTCAAATTCTAGCTCCTTCCATTTTGCATCGTAACCCGCCCTGCACCAGTAGACTATATACTGCAGTTGTGCTGCTTTATAGTAGTCCTCCAAGCATGGGAGTGACATCCCTCCCTGTTAAGTGTAATGTTTTGTAGCGTACCCTTGGTTTCTTGTTCTGCCATATGAATCTAGAAATGATCCGATTCCATTCACTGAATTTCTTATTGGGTATTTCTACAGGTAGCGATTGGAGTAGAAATAACAATTGTGGTAAAATAACCATTTTTTAAGTATCTATTCGGTTGTAAAAATCAAGTACTAGGGGGGTCCAACTGTCCAGATCATTTTTAATTTTGGTTGTGATGCTACCGTAGTTTACACTATATAAATCTTTGGGGGTCTTGGGAATATGAAGACCTAGGTATTTGAAAATTCTGGTTTTCCATTTAAATTTAAAGGACTTACGTATGTTTTCTTGAGGTATGTAATTAAAAGTAAGAGTTTGAGTTTTTTCTATGTTCAATTTGTATCCCGAATATGAACCACATTGGTCGAAGGAGGGCATTAATTTAGGGAGACTGGTATCCGGGTCGGATAAAGTCACCAGGATGTCATCTGCATATAAACATGTCTTATATTCTTTCCCCTTGAATAGTATTCCCATGATTTCTGGGTCTTCCCTAATCTTTTGAACAAGTAGCTCTATAAATAGAGCAAACAAGATGGGGCTCAGTGGGCAGCCCTGTCAGCAACCCCTCTCCAAACGGATTGTACCTGAAAGACTGCCATTTATTCTGATCCGGGCCACAGGTGAATTTTAAACATTTTATAACTGTATTGTTAAAGCCAAAACGTTGCAGGACCAGGTATAAAAATTCCCATAGAACAGAGTCAAAAGCTTTTTCTGTGTCAAAGCTAATTGCTAAGGACATTGTGTTTCCTTTGCTCATTATATGGAACAGATGTATAGCTCGCCTAACATTGTCTTGTGTTTGTCTATTTTTAACAAAACCTGTCTGGTCCGTGTCAATTAGGTTAGGGATAATATTTTCTAGTGTGTTGACAATAATTGAAGTGAAAATTTTATAATCAGTGTTTAAAACTGAGATAGGTCTGTATGAGCTGCAATCTGTCCTAGCTTTCCCTGATTTCAGTATTACAGATAATATGGCCTGTTTCCAAGATGGTGGGGTCTCGCCACCTTTTAATACATAGTTAAAACAATTTAATAAATAGCAGTGGGGTCACAGAGTCCCTAAAAGTCTTATACCATTCTGCTGGTAGTCCATCTCCCCCGGCTGCTTTGCTTGTTTTCAGTTTAGAAATTGCCTTGTCGACCTCTGCATTTGTAATCTCTGTAGTTAAGCACTTATTTTGTTCTGTGACAACAGATGGCAGGTCTAGGGATTTCAAAAAAATTGATTGACTGTTACTGCTTTTGCTAATTCGGGTTGAGTGTATAAATTCCTGTAGTATGATTCAAAAGACTTATGTATTGCTTCTGGCTTATAACACATCTGGTTGGTGACCGGGTCCTTTACTTTATATATGGATCTTCCAGACTGTTGTTTTTTAAGTCTCCAGGCTAAGAGTTTTTTAGCACGGGGTCCATTTTCATAGTGGGTTTGTTTGATATACTTAAGTGTAAGTTCCTCCTGGTCGTTCAGTTTCTTATTTAGTTCTGATTTTACTACGGTTATTTGTTCCAATAAGGTGGGGTCGTTAGTCTCTACATGCTTCCGTTCCAGTGAGTCTAATTTACTTGTCAAGTCGTTAAGGTGTTTAAGTTTTTCTTTTTTCCTTTGTGATGCCCAACTTATAATCTTTCCACGCAATACTGCTTTTCCAGCATCCCATAAAATACTCTGTGACGTCACTGTGCTACCGTTAAGGTCTGTATATTCCTTCATTTCTTTCCTAATGTAATCTTCAAATCAGGTGTAATTTAATAGGGAGGTGTTGAGTCTCCAAATAGTGTTTTTGTGTGGGACACCTACATTTATTTTCACATATACACCTGAGTGATCTGATATGTCGCTAACAGCAATTCTACAATCTAAAACCCTGTGTCTGTCTGTTCTGAACATAAAGAAATAATCGATCCTCGAGTAAACTGAATGAGGGTGAGAGTAAAAAGTCAATTGTTTAGTGGATGGATGAAAATCCCTCCATACATCAAACATACCAATCCTTTTAATCATCTTCTTAATATTTAGTGACTCAGGATTTGTTTTCTTTGTCGGGTTTGATGAGTCTAGAGTGGGATGCAGCTGTACATTCCAAGGGGACTCATGCCACGCAAAGCCTATTCCGACCTGGCGATCCTGTTTGAATCCATTAGCAACCAGCTACATTACCCTGGGCAGCTTCACGGGTACAGGTGGATGTATGCTAAATGCAGAGAAAATGGACTGCGTGTGAGAAAAGAGTCTGTGCGTTTGGTTTTGAAGGAGCTGGATCCAAGAGGAGTGTCATTAAGGCAAGCGGGGCGTCTCAAACGGAGGAATTACTTCTCAAACTTCTCAACTTCATCTGGCACCTGGACTCATATGATGAACTGAAGCCATATGGTATTTGTGTGAATGGATGTATCGATGGCTTTTCAAGAAAAATAATCTGGCTCAATGCTTACACAACAAGTAGTGACCCAAAAGTAATTGGAGGGTGCTACATAGAAGCGGTACAGCGTTTTGGGGGGTGCCCTAGAGTTGTTCGAGGCGACCTTGGAACCGAAAATGGCCATGTTAGAGGCTTCCAGCGTTTCCTCGTCCCTGTTCAACCAGACGACACCCTCGATAGTTACTTGGAGGGGGCCAGCACCGCCAATCAAAGAATTGAATATTGGTGGGGTTTCCTGCGTGGCCAGCGCATGGAGTTCTGGTTAGCCTTGTTATCAGACCTCAGAGACAACGGGCATTTTGATGGCGAGTTTCTGGACAAAAGTCTCCTGCAGTTTTGTTGTATGGGCCTCCATACAGGTGAGTTCATGAATAATGTTTTATTTTCATTTTGTGCGCATGTGTATGTGAGTGAGAGAGAGGGGAGGGAGGACAGAAACTGGAAAGGGGGTGTGTGGGAAGACAGGCCGACAGAGACGGGAGGAAAGGAAAAAGAATGCTAAAGAGAAGGGGTAGAAAAGGGAAATGAACAGAGATGGAAGGGGAGAGAGATGGAACAGAAGGGTAGAAACAGAGAGGATAAGAGATGGGGAGAAAGAGGGGGGGGAGGGATGAACAGAGACAGGGAGGGAGGGAGAGGGTGGGGTTGCTCATGTGTGAATGCTGTAATTTAGTGTTTTATTTATGTTCTGCTGGCACAGCTCTTCCTAAATGTATACATTTTCTACAGGATGAGTTGGATGACACTGCACAGGTGTGGAATGCACACAACATCAGGCCATCAAGAAACCTGAACGTCCCCAGCGGTCGGCCTAATGTGACGCATGCTGTTCCTGAACTTGACCGAACAACAGATTTTCTCTCCCCTGTTGAAGATGAACACATTCAACTGTGCAAAAATGAATGTGTCTTTCGGCTGGCTGTACCATGTAATCCAGATATTTATGAACTCTGTATCATCTTTATGCCTGAGTCCCATCTTGCTCCACCAACAGATCCGTATCAGGCTGTGAACTTGTATTTGCACCTAAGAGAGGCCATCACTGCATCTCTCTAAACCACCCGACCCTCTCCACAGGATGGACACTTATTCCACTGCAGTGCGCCTCCCCCTGACCCTATCCAGAGAATGGACACTAAATTGTTGTGAACCTCCTGTTATTTTGTGTATTGTTAAATCTCTAGTGTTCCTTTTAAAAATACACAGGGATATCGGTTATTTACTGCACTCCTTTGTTTCTGTTATTACGCAATCCTTATGGTGATGCTATTTACTGAATTTACTTTTTGACCTGAAGGTCGTGTGTGCAAAGAGCTGTTAAATAAAAGTAGCCATGTGAAAGAACTTAACTATGTTGTTGAAACATTGAGAAACACAGATGCACAAGGTTACTTTAAGATTTACTTTAATTATTCTTCACTTCCATGAATTAATGAACATTAACGTGATTCTTTAAAGTCAACAATTCCTGAAAAATTAAACCGGTGTTGGACAACTCGTTCTGAATGCTTGGTTAGAGTAAACAGATGGACCTGTAAGCAGTCATTTTCAAAACAACATTTTCACTTTCAACAAAAAAAAAAAACACCCTCATAAAACTCTGCTGAAGCATTTACTATTCTGTAACACAAGTGTAACTATGGAAGCAGATAGTTACCATAATCCAAATAAAAATGCAATAGCAGAAATGCTTTTAAATTTTAAGAACGAAGCTGCATTATTTGACTCATAATTAAAATGGTTAATAAGTCATTCAATCTGCATTTTCATTTTCTTCTGCAAGACTGCTCATTCTTGTACTTAATTCAAATGAAAAAGGAAAACACATTTGAGATTTAATTTTCAAAACATGCACCAGCAAAGAGTTACCAAGATTCAATATGAAATGTAAAATTCAAAAATGAAAAAGCAATAGCAGAATGCTTTTTCATTTTAAGAACGAAACTGCATTATTTGACTCATAATTAAAATCATTAATAAATATTCCAATATGCATTTTCATTTTCTTATTCGTGTCGCACCTTTTATGACACAATCAAAAAGAAAACTGAGGGCATTGCTTTTTAATTTTCGTGGTCCTGCCCTGCACAAGAGTTACCACAACTCGAAAACGAAATCGCAATCTCAAAGTAAGCGCGCGGCGCAGGAAAGTGACGTCAGCAGCTCTCCACCTGTGGGTATGGCGGTTTGACGCCAAGTGTCATTTGCCTCCTGTTATGTGTAAATTCTAATGTTTGTGAATTTAATAAAGATACATATGTATATATAATATGTATATATATATATATATATATATATATATATATATATATATATACATATATATATATATATATATATATATATGTATATATATATATACATACATATATATATATATATTTTTTTATTTAAAAAGAAAAGAAAAGAAAAAAAAGGTATGGCGGTATGACACCACTTTGCCATCGTTACTTCTTTCACGTCATTGAAGTTGCCGGTAATCGAGATTTAAATCGGCGAAAAACGTGGACCACTGACAGATCTCGCACCAGCATCTGCCACCAGTCGACGGATTGATCTGTTGCTTCGCATCCTTCGTCGGATGGACTGGTGGCCGACGCCGAACGGAAGCAATGATCCGTTGCATCGCATCCTGCGACGGATGGACTGGTGGCCGACGCCGAACAGCTGTTACTCCACCCATGTAACAAATAGCTTTAGCTTTAATGTTGTGCTGGTGCATCAAGGTGTTCCATAACTGACAACAGGTTGGCTAGGGCAACCTTGTTTGCGTCCGTATCTGGGACGGCAGAATACCTGCTCAACTCGGTCCCGAGCATCAGATTCAGATACACTATTCAACTCCACCTGGGAAGCTAAATCCAGCAGGGTTTGAACAATTGTGTCAATGTGCGCCATGCTCAAATCTTTCCGACCAACGAGATCCGTCAGTGGTCCACGTTTTTCGGCGATTTAAATCTCGTTTACCGGCAACTTCAATGACGTGAAAAGTAACGATGGCAAAGTGGTGTCATACCGCTATACCTTTTTTTTTTTTTTTTTTTTTTTTTTTTAAATATACAGTATATATATACATTTATTAAATTCACAAACATTAGAATTTACACATAACAGGAGGCAAATGACACTTGGCGTCATACCGCCATACCCACAGGTGGAGAGCTGCTGACGTCACTTTCCTGCGCCGCGCGCTTACTTTGAGATTGCGATTTCATTTTCGAGTTGTGGTAACTCTTGTGCAGGGCAGGACCACGAAAATTAAAAAGCAATGCTCTCAGTTTTCTTTTTGATTGTGTCATAAAAGGTGCGACACGAATAAGAAAATGAAAATGCATATAGGAATATTTATTAATGATTTTAATTATGAGTCAAATAATGCAGCTTTGTTCTTAAAATGAAAAAGCATTCTGCTATTGCTTTTTCATTTTTGAATTTTACATTTCATATTGAATTTTGGTAACTCTTTGCTGGTGCATGTTTTGAAAATTAAATCTCAAATGTGTAACTTCATATAACTGCTTCCATATAAAACAAATACATCCATAAATATATACAATGTGAGAATTGTTTCTTGCAAGAGCTGTACTTCAACCCATGACCATCGATAAAAGTGTACACATCTAATCGTAAACAATCTACTGCAACCTGAATTTCCACTTCTGTGTCTATAAACCAGTCCCAGCTTGACTGATGGCTCTGAAGAAGCAGTTTCCATCAGCCTCTACATTCTCATTTGTACACGGCGAACCTAACGGGCCTTTGCAATCAGAAATTGGAAAACTCGCACGGTCCAAATGAATCTTCAAGTTTTTGCAAAGGTCTAAACAAACATCAACATCAAGGGGAGAGAAGTTACACTCTTCATTGGTCACAGCACTGACAAACTCTACGTCAGAATTATCCATGTCAAAGTGAGGAGTTTTGCTCTTCTGAAGTGACTCACTGTTGCCAGCTGGTGCTGGAATTTTAAACCGTGACCATGCAGAACCTTGGCTAATCTAATACCAGTGCCATGATCTGCCACTGCATCTTCACTAGTACTAACTGATGATGGATCACAAATCACATGTGCGAGGCGTAGAACGAGCGGAGCAGTCAGAGGCAACAGAAGAAGAAAGAAAAGCCTCCTTAGCTTAGTTGATCTTCTGTGTTGCCTCCTGGACGGTGCTGGCCTCCTCTGGCTTGGTGCTGGCAACCACGGGAGCCACAGGAACCACGGGCACAGCTCTGGTCATCTGTGGCGTCACCTCCACCTGATTAAAATAAGAAAGATGTGATTTTATGCCAATAAACATGGAAAGGAAAACACTAGGCTTTACATGATCACGATTTTTGTGCCAATCACCGATCCAACGTCCTCCGTGTGTATCTTTTCCAAGTGCCTGATTAAATTTGTGGTGTTGAATTTTTTTACCAAAGTTCCCCCGCGAGGTACTGTAGCGTTGCATATATTGCAGATTCAAAGAAACTTTATTGTCCGTCACATAGCGACAGTACTCAAAACAGGAAGAGGCACGAAGACGAAAATGAAGGTTTTTGAATCATGAATCATTAGCTCTCGGTGTTATGCCCCGGCCTAGGGGGAACCAGGACACAACATAAAGGCCCCCCCCCTTCTCCCAGCTCTCAAATTAGACAAAGGTGCTTCGTCCACAGGATGGTTTTTATTAAACGTCACCATCATTTCACTGGCGTCAGGGAGGGCATGGCCAAAACAACAAACAAAATGGCTCTCTTATGGATCTTACCTATGAAGAAAACAATCAAATAAATGACAGTCAAACTAACCTCCTTAACTAAAACACAGGAGAAAAGGGTCACAACACAAATGGCTTCCCTCCCCTACGGGCTACGTGGACACAAAGGGAACTGAAATAGATTACAAAACAGAATTGATGGCTGAACACAGAATGCTGCTGCTGCGGCACATGGCCTCTGGTTGGGAGCTGGGAGAAGGACAAAGAGACCGAGGTGTTGAAGTCCTCCTCCTTAAATATTGGCACCAGCCAATCACCTTTCCGCACCTGGAACAAGCAAAAAAAAGGGAACACAGGATCTACTGCGCCATCTAGTGCCCAAACGGACACACAGCAGACAAAAGGAACTGACAACAATGGAAACCCAAATCTATACATTTACATAACACTCGGATACAAACAAATAAACATGTCGATGCTGTGAAACTACTTTGGAGGAAATGAGACAGATTAAAAAATTTTCAACACGACCATGACGTCATTGATCGGTGATTCATGACATGACACCCGATCATGAACGTTTCAAAAAATGCCAAATATCGGCCGATCCAATACAGCCGATAAGATCGGTGTAAAGCCTAGAAAACACACACAGGTGATGAAGTGGAAATGAATAAGTACAAACCTGCTGCACTGCTGTGACATTGCTGGAGGCAGACTCAGTCATGTGGACAGTTGAACGTGTTGCCCACACCTGCAAATACAAGGACACAAAGTAACGTTTAAAGAACTGCATTTATTGTCCTATCACAAAGATGCACACAATAAAATACACATATCCCAAATACCAACATGTCACTTGTTTGTTTTGGTTTTTGAGGCAACGCGTGCTGATCGATGTCTCAGGCTGGACATCTGGAAGAACATAAAGAAATGAATTCATAAACAAAGTGACACACTAATTAAACTGTACATGTACTGTACATATGTGATCTTGTGTTGATAATAGGGGTGGGGCGATACGGCTAACCCACGATTCGATACTGTGACGATATTTGGCCCACGATAATGACAACATCACGACACACGATATCTTCGATATCTTCGAAATTTTGCCGACGATATTGTCATAACCCGGCTCAAGAGTTATGACAATAACGGAAGGGACACTGCGGATTGCAATTAATCAAAAGGTTTATTATAACAAAATAGATAATTGTAAGCAAAATAATGAAATATATGGTGTGTGTTTGTCAGTATTCATCAGTAATGTAAGTGTGGATGAGTGAATAATAGGATGTGGGGTGTTGTCAGGTGCAAAACAGAACAGAAGAAGCTGAGAGTCGGCCAGACGCCCATGGCTGCTGGATGGAGAATGGGGAAGAGACCGAGCGGCACACGCAGTCGGCCTTTTATCCTGCGGGGGGCATCGGCACAGGTGTCCTAATCGGAAGATGCCACTCCCACATCCACCGCTACCTAGAAATGGGAAAACAGCTGGGAGCCACAACAAGTTATATAGAGACAGGGTCGTCACAATATGTGACTGAAAAAGAAAAAAATACCCATAAAAAGGAAAATGCCTGTGATCTTGCATTTATTCCAAAACTTTGTATAATGTACAAACAAACGTGCACTGCACAAGCAAACATATTAAAGTGCATGAACATTAATAACTTTCATGTAAACAAGGACAGTGCTTTCTGGTAATGTAAAGTCAGTAGCAACTTGTCTTATCTCAACTTGGGGACTTGGGATATACAAACTGACGGGAAGATGAAAGAGGGAAAAAAATCCTTTCACTGCCCCGATTCTGAAAATCAATAAAAAAAATGATGCAGACAAAATAAATAAATAAATAACCGCGTCCCCAAAATATACGGGACAAAGTGAAGTGCGTCCCCCATCAGTTCATTACGGGACAGGCTTTTTTATTTGCAAATATGGGACAATCGCGTATTTTATGGGAGGGTTGGCAACCCTATCTAGACCACAGACGGAAATTAAATGAGGTTTTGTCATTTTCCCTAAAAAACGGGACAAATTGTGTCCCGGGAGAGATTTTGTCTTTCCCGGGACAGGTGGACAGGTGGTGTTTGGAAAAAAATATTGATATTTGCCGTCAGTGTATCGATTATTTATTGCGACAGAAAGCACAACAATATATTGCAATATTGATTTTTTTTTTCACCCACCCCTAGTTGATAAGTGTATGAATAATTGTGTGAATGTTAGCGTGGCAGCTGGGGAAACCCTGCCAGATGACTCCACGACGGTCTCCATGTGGTCCAACAGCACAGCCTCACTGAACCACACGGGATTGGACGGGATGTCTGTGTGAAATGCAGTCTCAACAGCTGTTGGTACTGTCTATAAAAAAAAGAGGAGAGGAAATCAGAGTCAACTTACGATAAGTGTTCATTTTTAAAATAAAAAGTTGCACAGTTTGACAAATACACGATTGGGGGGGGGGGGGGGGGGGAAAGAGGGATGAACAGGTTACCTCAACCTCCTGTCCAACAAGAGTCCATTCAGGAGCAGGTCCATACACTGGCAAGTGGACAGGACCTGTCACAACCACTCTGGGAGACACCCTGGGCGATGATTGGTTGTGGCACAACACCCCTGGCCTAGGTGAAGGGGGTGCGAGCTGATGGAGCATGCAGCATGCAGACGCTCCACCAAAATCAGTCCTGAGGTGCACCTAAACAGAAAACAACATGTTAACACATATTTGTCATATCAAATGAAGAGCAAGTAAGGCTGAAGAAGGCAAAACTTAGACCATCATAACACCACCATGTACAGCTGACGAAGGGGGAGGTGATTGGCCATATACACAAATGTTAAACCTGGAAGAAGTGTCACATAATCAATTATGTAATCACACAATTCTAAGAAATATCTGTTAGCACAGTGTCACTGAAGAGAAAAAAATACAACAAAAATATGTATTTTACACACCCATGCGTGCAGCAACACGATGATATACTTGACGTAGCGCTGTTTGTAGTTCTGTCTTGACAGTCAGGCGAGGTGGAAAGTCAAGCACAAACACCTACAAAATAGTTGTATAAAAAAAAACAAACCCAAACAAACATAAAAATGCAAAATAAATTCATGAATATTCTTGTTATTGAACTATGGATCATGGAATTACTTGATATTGATAAAACAAAGTGGCGATGACATTCATGTGTTCAAATTTGTTTGTCACAGCAGATAAACAAACCTTGGGCCAGCGGTCCAACACAGTTGCCAGTAGCGCAGCAAAATCCTGGGCGGAGTCTGTTACAAGCCCGTGTTCAAGGTTGTTGCCCGGGGAGAGAACACAAAACCATCCACAAGTGGACAGAGATGTGAGTCTCCCACCACCAGAACAAAAACATAAAGAAACTCGTGGCTTGACAAAATCACGACCCATACCTTCTTGTCTGGTTGCTGGGCCTTAAGAACGAACTTGCACTGTTTTGTCAGTCAGGAGCAAAACGGGCCATCTTCGCACCCAGGTCGCTGACCAGTACCGAGCCCTGTGTAAATTGACAAAAAAGAAAAATCTAAATATGTTTTTGTAAGATTTATTTGGAATACAACATAACAACACAGGCAGAACATGAAATCATGAACGTGGAAGTACTCACGACGTTCAAAGTCCTTCCGAGGTGGAAAAGGTGTCCAATCCTGTTTTTGCTCCAGGCGTCGTTTCATGGCCAGAGAGCGACGGAATGCTTTGGTGTTCGGCATCTGAACAATGAGATGAAAGATTGTGTCATTTTCAATGAAGGACAATGATAACACAAGTTTACAGAAAAAAGTGATGTTTTCTCACACACGACATCAAAACACAGAAAGGTTTCTGTACCTTTGCAGCTGGAGACGATGAGCTTAAATCAATAAAGCAAAAGAAAATGTGTATGTGTACTCTTGGACCCTAACCCTAATGCCATACAAGTCTATGGGGTGAAATTTCAGCTTTGTCCTACAGATATGGGGCCACTTGCTTTTTCATCAGGAGCCCCCAAGAAGCACCCACGCCAAATTTGGGACTTCTAGTCCTTGAGGAACCCCGAAACCCTAACCCTAATTTCAGCTAACCCTAACCCTAACCCTAGTTTCAGCCTTATTGTTAACCCTAATTCAATGCAAGTCTATGGGGTGAATTTTCAACTTTGTCCTAGAGACATGGGGCCACTTGCTTTTTCATCAGGAGCCCCCAAGAAGCGCCCACGCCAAATTTGGGGCTTCTAGTCCTTGAGGAACCCCGAAACCCTAACCCGAATTTCAGTTAACCCTAACCCTAACCCTAGTTTCAGCCTTATTGTTAACCCTAATTCAATGCAAGTCTATGGGGTGAATTTTCAACTTTGTCCTAGAGACATGGGGCCACTTGCTTTTTCATCAGGAGCCCCCAAGAAGCGCCCACGCTAGATTTGGGGCTTCAAGCCAATGAGGAAAAATTTGGAGCAGACACTTAAGGCACTTAAGATCCTGAAAGGACTGTTGCCACTCACTAGACCAAACAAATGGTTTCAATGGACTGGTTAATTCTTCTCTCGTGGCCGGCAGCTCCACTGCCTTGGTGCTGGAGATGCCCGCTCAGGGGCACCGCCAGGAATTTTGGGCCCCCTTCAAAAAAACAAAAACAAATGGGCCTCCTTTGCGCAGCGCTTGTCAAAAGCTTCACATCACTCAAAAAATACAGTATAGTTCAATAATAGTGCTTGAGTCCATCTTCACAGTGTCAATGTATTTTTATTGTGAATTCTCCACAAAGCAAACTCTTAACATTTATGAATGATTCATGAAAAAACACTTGATGTCTCTCGGACAAAGTTGAGCTTTGACCTTCATAGACTTGCACTGCATTAGGGTTTAGCGATAAGGCTGGAATTAGAGTGAGGGTTTCGGGGTTCCTCATGGGCTAGAAGCCCCAAATTTGGCGTGGGTGTGTCCAGGGGGATCCTGATGAACCTGAAAGTGGTCCCATGTCCCTAGGACAAAGTTGACCTTTGACCCTCATAGACTTGTGTGGCATTAGGGCTATCGATAAGCGATACAAACCTGGTGAGTTTAAGACTTAGTGACTCTACGTACATGAATGTATGGGGTACCCCGTCCTTACCTTGTTCCAACCTTCCCTCCACAAACCTGGCTGTCCAGTGCCGAAGTCAAAGTGAGAGAGAGAACAAAGAAGGAGGAGGGCCTGTGACGCCGCTGCTGATTGGATCCTTGGTCGGTTGAATGAGTCAATTCTAGAGCTCCCCTCGGTATCCACACACTGCAAAATATATCTAAGAAATAAACACTTAAATTGAGAAAGAACAGGCTAGAAACAAGTCTAATTATCTGCCAATGCAGTAAGATATTTAGACTTGGTAAGATTTCTTAAAATAAGACGATATATCTAGGCATTTGAAGAATGGAAAAACTCTTGAAATAAACAGTAAAGCACTCATTCCAAGGACTGTACTAAGTCAAATAAACTTGATACTAGCTTCTCAATTCTTTTTTCACGTTTGCTTCTTTCTTAATTTGAATGAAAAGATCTTAAAACCAGACCTACTAACAGTGCAATTCTTCTTAATTTAAGTGTTCACAATATTAGCTTTTTTTTTCTCAAAATGAGACAAAGCATCCACCCCCCCTACGCCCACTCCCCCCCAAAAAAAAATAATTCAGCAAACAGAATTAATATTGTCAACAACTATTTATTCACTTAAATTGCTGACAGTGCCTTCACTGCCTTGTAATAAAAACGTCACTAAGGCATTGCATCTTAAAACAATCTCAAGCAATCATTTCTAGAACGCAAGTAATGTTTTGTTGTTACAATATTCACCGTCATCATTATTGAACATTGATTCAGATTCCCTGACACTCAGTTACACAAAAAAAACAAAAACAGTATGGGGACAGCATATAGTGTTGTGTTCCTATCACCACTGATAACATGTTTGTTCCAACAGACTCCCACCCACCCTCAAGTTACAACTACCAGGGGAGTGTATGACTACCTATGCCTAGTACACAGCTCTACTCCCCAATAAAATCTTTCCATTCTGCCATGGTCTTTTTTGTATGAGGCTGTGGTGTCTCACTCATGGATAGTGTCCTGTAGCACTTCTGTCTGAATGACAGAGAGAAGGGTTGCCACACACTTTTGGATATGTGAGGTGCAGGGCATAGTAGTAACCCATCAGATGAAGCAGACCGTCACTCAAGTCTTCCGTGGCTCCAAGACAGATGAGACAGCGGGTCCCATCAAACAGCAACACAGGGGTGCAGAAAGACCTCTTCTGCGAGTACATTGTGGGATCTTCAGTTGGCTAAAGAAAAAGAAGAAGGAAACGCCACATCCATGCATGGAACTATGAAGTTTTGAATGTGAGAAAATGCGAACAAGCTGTCACCTGAATGACATGAAGCAGTGCCTCACTGGCATGTCCCAGCTTCTTCGGTGGTGGACTTGGTGAAGGAAAGAGTGTGGGGAGTGCCCTGAGCAGCGCGATGGAATATTCCACTGGAATAGAAGAAATCAACTTTGAGTTCAAAGTTAGTCTTCCTAAAAATGAGTCTTATTAGGTTTGTGTTGATCACAAAAAAAATCTTATTTTTTCAGCATGAAGAGTATTACCATTCTGCATCTATTCATTCAGCGCAACATAAACCATCCTATGTCCCAGGAAACAGCTACACAGTCAATTAGAGACACAGCAAAATGACTCACCTACATCCAGCGTTATGCGTGGCTTCATCACTTCATTTTTTTTCCAAACACCATAAAATTACACATTGGTGCAGAAGTCTTCCCATCTCTTTTTTTAGTTCATCAATGAATTTTCTGTTGCCCTTATCCAGAATGCGCCGCAGCTCATTCATCGCCTATAATGCAAGTCAGTGTTAAAATCTGCAAAAATGCTTGCTTTTCATCATAAACCAAAACAAGTTAATCACTTACACGATAAAGATCCTTGACACATGGATATGCATTCAGGATCTTTGTTGGCCTTGTCCTGTTCTTTCAGAACATCACTATCAATGAAGGATCTTCTTGCTTGAAACTGCAGGTCAAGAATTTGGGAGACAGTATCTTGGTTGGGTTTTGGTTTCTTGTACAGCTCCTGCAGGGTCTGATAATGTCTGGCCTGTGCTGTCAGACCATCTTTGGCTGATGAAATGGAGGAGACAAATCAGTAAATCAGTCAAATGGATGAAATTGTTTGGAGCATCAAAATATATCAAATGACAATTCAAATGTAAAAATGCCTGTGATATATCATGATATCCAAAACTATCATAACATTGCCTGGCTTTCATACATTATCATTATTATTAAAATGGACATGTTTCTACTTACGTGAAGTGTGGCCATTATCAGAACTGCGCCCTGGTGTGTGACACAAAATAATTGTTGATCCACCAATTGAGTCTGCATCATGATCTTCTTCTTGGTCACTTGCTGAGAAGTCAATGTGATGCCTTTTCTTCTTGTGGCCCCTCTCTGGCGAATCTCTTGTGAAGATTCTTGTAAGTGCTCGCCTGTGGTAAATAAAATTTCCCCCCCCCCCCCCATGCTCCTCACTTTGTACATATATATATGACTTGAATACAGAACTGTCCATTTGTGATGTTTTGCACTTGGAGTCAAGAGCATATAGGTTTATTTAAATAAAGATGGAAAGTGAACATGCACAGATAAAAAAAAGTATCAGCCAAAAATAACCACATGCTTCAAAATCTAAGTGCGCAAAATAATATAATCACTTACATGTTTCATTATTTTGTCTTAATCCTTCAGCATGGGATAATACTCCACTAGTCTTTTAGCCATTGCAGTGACTTCATGCTCAGAAGGGTACCAGACCCCCTCTCCTTGCTGACTGGCTCTCAACATAGAAATCATGCTGGTGACAGTGTTTCTCACCAGCCTGCATCTCAGCTCTTTGAACATGACACATTTCCCCTCACTGGCAGTGCGGGCCATCTGGAAGTAGTGCTTACGAGCTTGCTCCAACTCACTGTCTGTATAGAGAGTGGGCAAACTTTTTTAGCAACGGGCCACATGACAGACCTGCATCGAGTCGGCGGGCCACGGAAGGGGGGGTTGTAGGTAGGTACAGAATTCATACTTCAGTGCCTTGGAGCGAATAGCTTCGCCACTCAACTGGCCAAGAGACATGTGGCCTGTCCTTCTCCAATGCAAGCGGGTGGGAAAAGCACAGGAGTTGGTGTCTGCTCTTTTCTTAGAAGACAGCCTGCAATATGATGTTGGAAAGGAAGCAATTTTTCCTGCTTATGAGCTTGTTCCTGAGCCCTACCGGCAAAAATTTAGGAACCATAGAAAATCTAGTGGTCAAACCTTTGTCGAGTTTGCATGGGAGAAAAGCAACCTCTTTGATAAATGGTGTGCAGCTAATGATGTCAAAAATGACTTTGAGTCACTCCGTGAGCTCGTTCTTTTAGAAGATTTTAAAGACTCTTTGCCAGAGAAGGTGGTAATGTTCTTGAATGAACAGAAAGTGTCGTCATTGTCCAAGGCGGCTGTCCTCGCAGATGAGTTTGTGTTGACCCACAAAAATGTCATCTCATCTTACCCCCCGATCGGACAGGCCTTCTGCTTCTCGTCCCACAAGAGCCAAGTCTAGCCACCTCCCCCTTGAAAAGGCTAGAGGGAAGGGACTTCTGGTTTGGCCATAAAGCGGTAGACTGCGCGACACCAGGGCTCTCGACCGTCTAGGGTAAAAACTCCCCGAAAACTTGAATAACTATTGTCAGATATCATATTAACTACAAAGTGATCAGGGGAACGTTGGAATGGGAAGGAAAACTTGATTCAACCAAAAGAGAAACACAGTAACAGACAATATGGCCGAACTACCAGCTTGCTCTGAAACAGAGGGAGATGGCGAAACGAACTCCTCGTGACTAACGACGCGGAAAAGGGCTCGGACATAAAAATTATTAGCAAGGAGATACAGGATTTAAAAATGGAATCAAAAGAAGTCCTTTGCATGTTTGGAGAAACACTGAGGAACGACGTGGAAAAAGACTTGGACGACTTCAAAGACGAAATAAATCAACAACTTGCGAAAGTCGTCACTGAACAGGAGCTCCAGACCGGCAAGATCAACGAGGCAGAGTCGCGGATTGAAAAACTAGAACGTTGGGCACAGGAAGCTAATGACGCTCTGGTCATATCACTGAGAGAACAAAAAGCTCTTCAGGACAAGTTAACTGACCTGGAGTCCAGGCCGAAGAGAAACAGCCTACGTATCTATGGAGTCACTGAAGGAGAGGAGGGAGAATCTGTGGCCAAGTTTGTGGAAGACCTGCTGAAAAGCGAACTGCACCTGCCAGCAGATTTTAATTTCCAAATTCAGAGAGCACACCGCTCATTTGCACAGAAGCCAGCAGACGGTGCCCAACCGAGACCCATCATTGTTAACTTTCTGGAATTTACTACCAAAGAGAGGGTCCTGAGAGAGCTATGGACAAAGAAAATAGAACTGGGGAATAAAGTACCGTCATTCCATCACGATTACGCGACAGAGATGGTCCAAAAGAGAAAGGAGTACAACACTGCTAAAAGAATCCTGAAGGAGAAGGGCATCTGGTTCCAGACGCCATTCACCAAGATGAGGACCCACTGGGATACGGGAACTCGAACGTACAACAGCGCAGAGGAGGTAAAGGAGGAATTGGCGAGACGCGGCCTGGCGGAGAAGACGGCGGTGGCGACGGGTGCGGAGGGGCCTGCGGCACTCGGTGCCCCGCACTACGACGGAGTGGCAGTGCAAGGAGGGATCCTGGAGGGGCTACGCATCAGCAGCGACACGAGCCAGAGAAAAGCTACAAGAGTTTCAAAGATTCTTTGATTAAATTCAGAGAATACAGGGAAGAAAGCTGGTAGGGATGTTCTAGTATGACCGGTGTTTTTAGTTGACAAATTATTAAAATTGAATTCCCATGTTAATAGAAAAGAGACTGTGGGAAGTCCGGGTCGCTCCTTTTTTTCTAACGTTGGACTCATTTAGAACGACTAAAATACTCATTGCAGGTTCAAGTGTCATTTCTAAGTTAGGTTAGATTTTTGACTGCCTTCACGCGGGCCGGACAGAGACACGCCGTAGTTTGGCCATGCCTTATCTACAGGAAACACATATCTCTCAGCAAGAGCTAAATCAACATGATTTAAAAGCTAAACTCGACACAACTAATGGCAACAGAAGTCAGACCCGCCTGTCGAAACTTGTCAACGTCTCTCTAGCCGAACTCGGGATGTTCGATGTTTGGAGGGACCTCCACCCGTTACAGAGGACTATTTTTTTTATTAACATTACAGACAGATACAGAATAGAGGAATGTAAAATAGGAACGACTGAATAGGAATGACTTCATTTTTTTTCCAAACACCATAAAATTACACATCGGTGCAGAAGTCTTCCCATCTCTTTTTTTAGTTCATCAATGAATTTTCTGTTGCCCTTATCCAGAATGCGCCGCAGCTCATTCATCGCCTATAATGCAAGTCAATGTTAAAATCTGCAAAAATGCTTGCTTTTCATCATAAACCAAAACAAGTTAATCACTTACACGATAAAGATCCTTGACACATGGATATGCATCCAGGATCTTTGTTGGCCTTGTCCTGTTCTTTCAGAACATCACTATCAATGAAGGATCTTCTTGCTTGAAACTGCAGGTCAAGAATTTGGGAGACAGCATCTTGGTTGGGTTTTGGTTTCTTGTACAGCTCCTGCAGGGTCTGATAATGTCTGGCCTGTGCTGTCAGACCATCTTTGGCTGATGAAATGGAGGAGACAAATCAGTAAATCAGTCAAATGGATGAAATTGTTTGGAGCATCAAAATATATCAAATGACAATTCAAATGTAAAAATGCCTGTGATATATCATGATATCCAAAACTATCATAACATTGCCTAGCTTTCATACATTATCATTATTATTAAAATGGACATGTTTCTACTTACGTGAAGTGTGGCCATTATCAGACCTGCGCCCTGGTGTGTGACACAAAATAATTGTTGATCCACCAATTGAGTCTGCATCATGATCTTCTTCTTGGTCACTTGCTGAGAAGTCAATGCGATGCCTTTTCTTCTTGTGGCACCTCTCTGGTGAATCTCTTGTGAAGATTCTTGTAAGTGCTCGCTTGGTAAATAAAATTTCACTCATTGAAAGAACAAATAAAGATGGAAAGTGAACATACACAGATAAAAAAAAGTATCAGCCAAAAATAACCACACGCTTCAAAATCTAAGTGCGCAAAATAATATAATCACTTACATGTTTCATTGTTTTGTCTTAATCCTTCAGCATGGGATAATAATCCACTAGTCTTTGAGACATTGCAGTGACTTCATGCTTAGAAGGGTACAAGACCACCTCTCCTTGCTGACTGGCTCTCAAGATAGAAATCATGCTGGTGTCTCACCAGCCTGCATCTCAGCTCTTTGAACATGACACATTTCCCCTCACTGGCAGTGCGGGCCATCTGGAAGTAGTGCTTACGAGCTTGCTCCAACTCACTGTCTGTATAGAGGGTGGGCAAAGTTTTTCAGCAACGGGCCACATGACAGACCTGCATCGAGTCGGCGGGCCACGGAAGGGGGGGTTGTAGGTAGGTACAGAATTAGTCCGGGTGCAGAATCGTTCTGGGCGTAGTGACTGCCCGATACGGCAACTCCATTGGGACAGACCTCTACATCGCGGTCGAACGTGATATATGGATAGATCACGGTCAAAACGCTATTTCGCGGGTGATAGATAGATAGATATATAGATAGATAGATATTGTGTGTTGAATACATACATTCGTATATATATGTATATATGTATATATATATACATATACATATATATATATATATATATATATATATATATATACATATATATATATATATATATATATATATATATATATACATATATATATATATATATATATATATATATATATACATATATATATATATATATATATATATATATATATATATATATACATATATACATGTATATATATATATATATATATATATATATATACATGTATATATATATATATATGTATATATATATATATATATATATATATATATATATATATATATATATAAAAATATATATTTATTTATATATATATATATATATGTATATATATATATATATATATATATATATATATATACATATATATATATATATATATATATATATGTGAAGAGAGAGAGAGAGAGAGAGAGAGAGAGAGAGAGAGAGAGAGAGAATTTCGGGGGGTGCGGTGTTGGGGGGTTATGACTGGCTTCACGCGGGCCGGACAGAGACACGCAGCGGGCCGGGGTTTGCCCATGTCTAGTATAGACAACATATTGTGGAGGAGCAGGAAGCTGTAGGGTCCTCTTTGGGCTGCTTTTCACCAAAGGAGTGGAAGTCTGAGGACAGATTGAAGATGTTCCTCCTGGTGAAGACACAGTTCCTGGCTTCATTCGGGGCAGCCTTGTCTGGTACGGTGGAATTCTCAGCCGAGAGGAAACCAGATCCAAAACATTATGAACAAGAGAGAAACAATAGACACAATTAGGAAAAAAGAAAAAAAAAGTGTTATGCTAGATGTTTTCAGAGCAAAGTAGGTAACCAATCACATCTACACTAATAAGGGCCCAAATCCTTTTCCTCCTGAGAAAGTGTTCTGGTCCAGGAAAAAGGTCTCTCAAATCATCACGACAGAGGGTGTGGAGCAAGACTTCATCGATGTTGGCAGCTATAAAGACAGTCCAATCATTAACAAACCTTTTAAACTTAACAACTCATACATTTTTTTGACTAATGAATTTAATTCAACTTGACAAGTCAAACCAAGTTTGTTTAGTGCCAATTTCTGTTATCAGAATTAATTGTAAATGCAATTCAGTTTAGACATTTTGTCTCAAATTTGTAAAATACTTCTTTTAGAAATCAGTGTCAGCATACAGTTATTTTAATTACTTAGCGGACAAATCACAGTAATGGAAATTTTTTCATACCTACACATGACATACCATTTAAAATTGATACTGTGACATCATCCAGCTCATCCATTATTGGCCCCGGTTTGGATGTCCATTTCATTTCTCCTCAATCTGGCAGCCAAAAAAAAATCATCATATTAAAGTCACAATTAGGACAAGCTAGCCTTCCGACTCAAGATCCGTTTTTTTACAATGCCCATCTGCCATGGATCCCAAAGTTCCCATGCAATTAAAAGTTGTGACACCTTATCTGAATGATAACCCTAGACAGCTCAACGGATTGCTAGTCATACAGACAACAATCAAAATTGGAGTGAAACTTGTAACCACAATGCCTGCAACATGGTGGTACTTATGGTAATAATCATCAAATACCAGTGTTCTTCGTGACCAAATGACAACATCTGATAGGATTGTGCCACCTTGAACTGCAATCAACTTAAATTTTGATAAAAACAAGCAAATTGTACCTAAACTACATCTTCAATCAATCCAATTTGAGCACCCTCTAGCCCATAAACTGAAGATACTGCAATACAAACTTGGTAGTACAGTATTTCGTCATGCCACATATAACTAGGAATGCTAATTGCTTGTTCACATGACTAGAATTGCAGTACATCAATCCAATACAAAATACACACTTGTCATCAAGCTCATAAATCCATCGAGTCGAGATGAGCACGTGCACGGAGTCGGACTCCGTGAGTTCATGTAAACAGAGCATTGCGTTTGCGTAAATTATGCACGGCTATCGAGCTAGAAGCCGAGTCCGATTTGGTGCACACAACCACACTTATAATGCCTCTCAATGTCCTAACCCATGCCACGCAACACAAACGTGAGGGACCGATTTGAGTTTCTCACGGGACCAGCAGTGAAGTCACAACCGTCGCCCCACATGAAATGTCGCAGCAGGAGCCTGAGGATTTTCTGAGTCAACATGCTGATCAACAGGTAACGTAATGTTGGCTTCCTTGACGACATTAGACAACTCCCTGTTTATATTTTATCCATATTTTAGTACAAAGCCTCCTTGTTTTCTGATCTGCTCCTGTTTGACTTGTTCGGTTTTTGTTTTGACATTATGCTGTTAGTGTTTATTTCAAATTAACAAGAAGTACCGGTACAGATAGTAGGAAATTAATATAACACTTGCGTCAAACAAAGAATAACTAACTGTACATATCATGTCTACAGGAAGGAGCTGGTACATTAAGTGAGAATATTCAAGAATATTAAGAGAAGATATATTCAAGGTTGTCCTGAGGTCAACTGTACCAACCATTGCCAGAGCTTATGGAGCAATTTGATGTTATTGTACAGTAAAAATGGAATATTGGAGCTGTCGCAAAACAAAACAAAAAGCCAACTTTAAGGCTTATTATCTACAAAATGATACAGTAATCAATCACATTTAGAAATCAAATGTTTCTAAATGTCAAGTCAGTAATGTCAAGTCAGTGCTTGATGTGTCATCAGCAGGCGTCGGCGTCAGTAATGGGGCATCGGCGGGTTTCGGGCGGAATCGCCAGGCGTTGGGAAGCGTCAGCAGGTGTCGGGGGCTCGTGGCCAGGTGGCGGACGTCACGGCAGGCAGTGGCCAGGTGGGCTCAGTCCCGCAAACGCTGCTTACAGCTTTAATTTTGTATTGCTTTGATAACATTGCTTAAGTTGAGTTTAAATTTACACTTTTTTTTTTTTTCTTAGCTGCTAATTGTTCAAAAATGCTGATGTTAAAAGTGTGTTTGCACAGTAAATGTTATGGCACTTTAATTCATATGGCAGTACATTTAAAATAACTGGCCGTCAAGTTCCAGGAACTGACAAACTGCACTGAGTTGAGTGAGATTCTCCAAAGGAACTCCAGTATAAATGTGGACTTTACATTCTAGTCCCATGTGAAGAAAAACCCAAAAGTGAACGTTTTTGTGCCTCACCCTTTCTAACTGGGACATTTGCAAGGGAACGCAGACTGGTTATGCTGCTCCCTGATAAAAGAAAAATGTTTCTGCTGTTACCTCAGAAATTGCCTGTTATTATTGTGGCTCAGGATTTTGTAGGTAGATTTTTTTTATTTTTCATAAGGAACAGGATAACAGTAATGCCCTGGTATTGGCAATAAGCTTTAATTTTGTATTTGCATTTTTTTTAACTTTAGATTTACATTAAAAATGTTTCTGTGTAAAGTGCTGATGTTAACTGTTTGCACGATAAATGTTATGGTGCTTTCGTTTATATGGCAGAACATTTAAATTAAAGTGTATGAAAGACTTCTTTTAAATTCATTATTGGCTTTTGCGTATACAACGTGATTAATCATGATTGATCAGGTAAATCATGCGATTAATTGTGATTAAAATTTTTAATCGTTGCCCAGCCCCAGTAAAAACATTTTTCTGGTGCCAGCATTTCGTGAGGCAGAAGTTGATTCATACGTCAGTGCCTTGGAGCGAATAGCTTCGCCACTCAATTGGCCAAGAGACATGTGGCCTGTCCTTCTCCAATGCAAGCGGGTGGGAAAAGCACAGGAGTTGGTGTCTGCTCTTTTCTTAGAAGACAGCCTGCAATATGATGTTGTAAAGGAAGCAATTTTTCCTGCTTATGAGCTTGTTCCTGAGCCCTACCGGCAAAAATTTAGGACCATAGAAAATCTAGTGGTCAAACCTTTGTCGAGTTTGCATGGGAGAAAAGCAACCTCTTTGATAAATGGTGTGCAGCTAATAATGGCAAAAAGTGACTTTGAGTCACTCCGTGAGCTTGTTCTTTTAGAAGATTTTCAAGACTCTTTGCCAGAGAAGGTGGTAATGTTCTTGAATGAACAGAAAGTGTCGTCATTGTCCAAGGCTGCTGTCCTCGCAGATGAGTTTGTGTTGACCCACAAAAATGTCATCTCATCTTCCCCCCCGATCGGACACGCCTTCTGCTTCTCGTCCCACAAGAGCCGAGTCTAGCCACCTCCCCCTTGAAAAGGCTAGAGGGAAGGGACTTCTGGTTTGGCCATAAAGCGGTAGACTGCGCGACACCAGGCCTCTCGACCGTCTAGGGTAAAAACTCCCCGAAAACTTGAATAACTATTGGCAGATATCATATTAACTACAAAGTGATCAGGGGAACGTTGGAATAGGAAGGAAAACTCGATTCAACCAAAACAGAAACACGGTAACAGACAATATGGTGGAACTACCAGCTTGCTCTGAAACAGAGGGAGATGGCGAAATGAACTCCTCGTGACTAACGACGCGAAAAAGGGCTCGGACATAGAAATTATTAGCAAGGAGATACGGGATTTAAAAATGGAATCAAAAGAAGTCCTTTGCATGTTTGGAGAAACACTGAGGAACGACGTGGAAAAAGACTTGGACGACTTCAAAGACGAAATAAATCAACAACTTGCGAAAGTCGTCACCGAACAGGAGCTCCAGACCGGCAAGATCAACGAGGCTGAGTCGCGGATTGAAAAGCTAGAACGTTGGGCACAGGAAGCTAATGACGCTCTGGTCATATCACTGAGAGAACAAAAAGCTCTTCAGGACAAGTTAACTGACCTGGAGTCCAGGCCGAGGAGAAACAACCTACGTATCTATGGAGTCACTGAAGGAGAGGAGGGAGAATCTGTGGCCAAGTTTGTGGAAGACCTGCTGAAAAGCGAACTGCACCTGCCAGCAGATTTTAATTTCCAAATTCAGAGAGCACACCGCTCATTTGCACAGAAGCCAGCAGACGGTGCCCAACCGAGACCCATCATTGTTAACTTTCTGGAATTTACTACCAAAGAGAGGGTCCTGAGAGAGCTATGGACAAAGAAAATAGAACTGGGGAATAAAGTACCGTCATTCCATCACGATTACGCGACAGAGATGGTCCAAAAGAGAAAGGAGTACAACACTGCTAAAAGAATCCTGAAGGAGAAGGGCATCCGCTTCCAGACGCCATTCACCAAGATGAGGACCCACTGGGATACGGGAACTCGAACCTACAACAGCGCAGAGGAGGTAAAGGAGGAATTGGCGAGACGCGGCCTGGCGGAGAAGACGGCGGTGGGGACGGGTGCGGAGGGGCCTGCGGCACTCAGTGCCCCGCACTACGACGGAGTGGCAGTGCAAGGAGGGATCCTGGAGGGGCTACGCATCAGCAGCGACACGAGCCAGAGAAAAGCTACAAGAGTTTCAAAGATTCTTTGATTAAATTCAGAGAATACAGGGAAGAAAGCTGGTAGGGATGTTCTAGTATGACCGGTGTTTTTAGTTGACAAATTATTAAAATTGAATTCCCATGTTAATAGAAAAGAGACTGTGGGAAGTCCGGGTCGCTCCTTTTTTTCTAACGTTGGACTCATTTAGAACGACTAAAATACTCATTGCAGGTTCAAGTGTCATTTCTAAGTTAGGTTAGATTTTTGACTGCCTTCACGCGGGCCGGACAGAGACACGCCGTAGTTTGGCCATGCCTGATCTACAGGAAACACATCTCTCTCAACAAGAGCTAAATCAACATGATTTAAAAGCTAAACTCGACACAACTAATGGCAACAGAAGTCAGACCCGCCTGTCAAAACTTGTCAACGTCTCTCTAGCCGAACTCGGGATGTTTGATGTTTGGAGGGACCTCCACCCGTTACAGAGAACTATTTTTTTTATTAACATTACAGACAGATACAGAATAGAGGAATGTAAAATAGGAACGACTGACTTGTACTGACACAGTATTAATTACCTTATTATTTGTCTGAATAAGAGGAAGAAAAACACACTTTGGAGATTAAATGTGGGTATGCTAAATAATCCAAAAACACTGGAGGAGGTTAAGAAAGAGATTAAATGCTCTATGGAGGAGAACATAGATAGTCCAGTAGACACTACCATACTGTGGGACACAATTAAAGCTGTGATGAGAGGGAGGTTAATAGCGAGGGCAGCCTATCAAAAAAAGACTAGATGTGGCGAGGGGGAGGGTCTGGCGGAGGTGGAGGCAATTCAGATGCTGGGTATAAAGGAAAATTGGGGGGGGGTTGCCTGACAATGCCACCTGGGGAGTTGCAGGAAGAGCTTAATCGGACTAAGCAATAATTTGGTTTTCTCGTCCAATCGGAGTTCTCACCTTGTCCCCCTATACATGCAGCTGAGAAATTTGAATTACTGACGGGAACGTGTCCTCCTCCCAACAGTAGGGGGTGGAGTGAGCCTTTTCAGCTGGTCAGCTGCTTTCGGTTGACATATTACATCATTATGATATAGAATGACAGTTCATAATGTACGTGTTACTTACTTTGCAGATAAGCTGTACCCTATTTCTTGTGCTCATGGTTATCTTAAAAGATAACCATGAGACAAGAACGTTGTTTGCTGTTGGAGGGCTACAACAACACAATGTCTTCGATGCTACGCTTTGTGTTGTTGCCACGGACCCGAAACTCGTTCTTGTTGGATGTGGGTTCTGCGCAGACTGGTGGGAGAGTTTGTGTACAGGTTTTGCAAAGGAACGGTGTCTTCAGTTATACACACGCTCATTAAAGTGCCGACCGTGGAGGAAGCTTGTGCCGCTGCACGCCGTTTCCAGCAGAATAACAGCGAAATTATCGAAATAAAAACAAATCAGAAAAACATCTCTTTGCTGTGCTTTTATTTACAAAGTTGAAATTCTTCTAACTTACAAAAAATGTGAACGAAAAGGTAGAAATATAAATACGAAGGAATACGTATTTGTTCAGGGCTGCGCAAAGCCGGAGCCCTGCATTTGCTGCGCTACCCTTTTTAAAAAGGTCTCTGTTGTGTGTTATTTTAATATGTCCATCTCTTTTAGAAGAGAAAGCATCGCCCCGGTCTCATCCTCTCTCCAAATGTCAACATTCTTATTCGCGTTTGCTGGTTGTTTCGCGCCGTCTGTTTTGTTAGACGACGTAGTTGTGCAGTGGCGCGTGCGCACTTGCATTGTCCAGTTAATAGTCCGACTAAGGTGTATACATGGCCGAGAAATTAGAATTCCAATCGCATTATCTGGGTGTCTCAATCGGAGTTCTCAAACTCTGATCATAATCGGAATAAAGCAATAATTCAAATTTCTCTAGTACCATGTAAACGCACTGAGGGACGCAAAGATTGCACTCCGGCGCAGGTGTGATTGATGACGTGAAGGTGGGGGCAAACCCACCTGCCACATCGTTAATTAATTCAATTAATTAATTAAAGTGCTTTTTGAACCTTTGGCCGCTCCGTAGATTGTGGAAACGGGAAATGAATTGACTCACAGCACACAGTCACACGCTTGCAGCCGGCTTGTAAGCACAACAAAAAAAAGAAAAAGACACTGAGCGTAGATGAGCACTAGGAAGGACTAACATGGATAAGGCGTCAATTGT
>NW_027466114.1:337500-375000 GCF_046127955.1 Nelusetta ayraudi
TTAATTGGCCCGCAACAAATGTTATAAATAGAATATGGCCCGCAAGTCAACTTTTGACTGAGTGTATTGCACTTCTTCAGTTTAACACCAGGGGGAGCTGCTCAACACTGAGTGCAATGCAGTTCCCACTTTAAGTGAGTAAAAAATATATTCCACAGTACCCGTGTGTTAATAAGCATGCATGTGCAGGTACACACGCGACAAATATCAATAATGCGCATTAATTCTGTCACTACCCTGCTTTTGCGCACCACTTTCTTAGATGCGTTTTTCTTGTTAACACAGAGTGCACACTGCACACGCAAAGTCAGCTGATCTCATCTGATGCAGATTTCCTCCTTGATCAAGTGACATTTGTCAGGATTTTTGACACGAGTGGCGTCGGATCAGCACCGCAGCTGGATGGCCCGGTTTACACGCCCAGCGCAGCTGACACTCACCAGAATAATGCAGCACTCCTGTTATTAAGTCCAGTTCAGTCTGTTAATGTTGACAACCGTTTCAAACGAACGTTAAGAGCTGTATTGCTTTTTTTTTCTTCCCCTTGTCCAGTCTGGCCATAATGACAAGCAGAAGTGTCTCTGAATGTCTATGATGGCTGACAGATTTTATTCTCAGAGGTAGATCTTGAGAGTGTGAGCCACGTGGGTGGTTTCAGGAGCTACCTCTTCAGTGGTTTTATTATAATGTTCTTGGTGACATTCTGGCCATGACCGGACTGAGGGGGATAGATAGGGGGGTGAGTAGACAGGGGAAATGAGTGTGTGTGTGTGTGTGTGTGTGTGTGTGTGGGGGGGGGGGGGGGGGGGGGGATGATGAGATGATGAGAGGGATAGAGAGAGAGGAGTAGAGGAGGCAACTGGCAACAATATACAATTGTGTTAAAAGAGAACAAAACAGATCGTAAATGTGCATAGCTAATTGTCAGATAGTGCATATATACCCATACAAACATACATGCGAGTTCATACAGTGATGTTAATAATAATAGCGATGATAATAATAGCAACGTTAATAGTAATAATAATAATAATAGTTATAATAATAATAATAATAATAATAATAATGTTGATAGTAATAATAACGATGATAATAATCTACTCATGGATCAATAAGACAATAAGCTATGCAATAGTGTACAACAGTGTACCCGCGCTTGTGTATATTTGTGTGTGTGTGTGCGTGTGTGCGGGTGTGTGTGTATATTTGCATGTGTGTATACTTGTGTGTGTGTGCATGTTTGCATCTGTGTATACGTGTGTGTGTGCGTGTGTGTGCGTGTGTGTGTGTGTGTGTGTGTGTGTGTGTGTGTGTATAGATGTGGTGGTGTGTGTATGGATGTGGTGGTGTGTGTACCTGAATGTGGGAGTGGGTGTGTTTAAGTACGTCACTGGAAGTAGGCTGCCAATTAGTGCGGTCTCCGAGGCCGCAACCGCCCCAAGCCAGTGACGAGCCGGGGGCGGGGGGCCCGGACACGGCATACCCACCGCAAAGCCGGCCAGGAAGAGGCCCGGAGCAGCAGGCCCCCGGGCCGGAGGGCACCCGCCCCACGAGGAGCCAGGGCAGGATGACAGGGAGGCAGATACCCCAAGGAGAAGGGACACCACCCAGGGCGGACAGGCAGCAGAGCCCGGCCCCCGGACGGGGGCCCCCCAGGGCAAGCGAGACCAGACTCATCCCCATGACAGGACCCAGCCCCTTCACCCACCGGGAGGATCGGTACCCAAGGCAGGCCCGGGCACCCAGAGGCCCCCCCCCCTACGGACCCAGTATGGCGCATCAACCGGCCCCCTCCACCCCCCACACACAGTACAATAGCTGTATTGCTAAGCCTAATAACTTAAATAACAAGCTTGAAATTTACCTGTCCCATTTTTCCCTTTATTGTTTTTTCTCTGTACTGTAAATCTTATGTCTAAGAAGAAATCTGAAGCTGCTGTTCTGAGAATGAGCTACCAAAACTTTTTCTGAATAAATCAATAAAGATCCATTTATGGAAAGCTGTGATGAAGGCAGTTTTGTCTTTGATTATATTCAACAGTGTAACATATTTGACCACTTTTAATTGATTTTTCTAACTTTAAAACACTAAAGTTAAGGCTGTATACCTAATTTCTAGTAAGTGGCCCAGCTTACACAACAAGTAGTGACTCAAAAGTAATTGGAGGGTGCTACATAGAAGCGGTACAGCGTTTTGGGGGGTGCCCTAGAGTTGTCTTGGAACCGAAAATGGCCATGTTAGAGGCTTCCAGCGTTTCCTCGTCCCTGTTCAACCAGACGACACCCTCGATAGTTACTTGGAGGGGGCCAGCACCGCCAATCAAATAATTGAATATTGGTGGGGTTTCCTGCGTGGCCAGCGCATGGAGTTCTGGTTAGCCTTGTTATCAGACCTCAGAGACAACGGGCATTTTGATGGCGAGTTTCTGGACAAAAGTCTCCTGCAGTTTTGTTGTATGGGCCTCCATACAGGTGAGTTCATGAATAATGTTTTATTTTCATTTTGTGCGCATGTGTATGTGAGTGAGAGAGAGGGGAGGGAGGACAGAAACTGGAAAGGGGGTGTGTGGGAAGACAGGCCGACAGAGACGGGAGGAAAGGAAAAAGAATGCTAAAGAGAAGGGGTAGCAAAGGGAAAGGAACAGAGATGGAAGGGGAGAGAGATGGAACAGAAGGGTAGAAACAGAGAGGATAAGAGATGGGGAGAAGGGGGGGGGAGGGATGAACAGAGACAGGGAGGGAGGGAGAGGGTGGGGTTGCTCATGTGTGAATGCTGTAATTTAGTGTTTTATTTATGTTCTGCTGGCACAGCTCTTCCTAAATGTATACATTTTCTACAGGATGAGTTGGATGACACTGCACAGGTGTGGAATGCACACAACATAAGAAAATGAAATTGCATATAGGAATATTTATTAATGATTTTAATTATGAGTCAAATAATGCAGCTTCGTTCTTAAAATGAAAAAAGCATTCTGCTATTGCTTTTTCATTTTTGAATTTTACATTTCATATTGAATTTTGGTAACTCTTTGCTGGTGCATGTTTTGAAAATTAAATCTCAAATGTGTTTTCCTTCATTTGAATTAAGTACAAGAATGAGCAGTCTTGAAGAAGAAAATGAAAATGCAGATTGAATGACTTATTAACCATTTTAATTATGAGTCAAATAATGCAGCTTCGTTCTTAAAATGAAAAAGCATTTCTGTTATTATATTCTTATTTTAATTTGGATTATGGTAACTGCTTCCATATAAAACAAATACATCCATAAATATATACAATGTGAGAATTGTTTCTTGCAAGAGCTGTACTTCAACCCATGACCATCGATAAAAGTGTACACATCTAATCGTAAACAATCTGCTGCAACCTGAATTTCCACTTCTGTGTCTATAAACCAGTCACAGCTTGACTGATGGCTCTGAAGAAGCAGTTTCCATCAGCCTCTACATTCTCATTTGTACACGGCGAACCTAATGGGCCTTTGCAATCAGAAATTGGAAAACTCGCATGGTCCAAATGAATCTTCAAGTTTTTGCAAAGGTCTAAACAAACATCAACATCAAGGGGAGAGAAGTTACACTCTTCATTGGTCACAGCACTGACAAACTCTACGTCAGAATTATCCATGTCAAAGTGAGGAGTTTTGCTCTTCTGAAGTGACTCACTGTTGCCAGCTGGTGCTGGAATTTTAAACCGTGACCATGCAGAACCTTGGCTAATCTAATACCAGTGCCATGATCTGCCACTGCATCTTCACTAGTACTAACTGATGATGGATCACAAATCACATGTGCGAGGCGTAGAACGAGCGGAGCAGTCAGAGGCAACAGAAGAAGAAAGAAAAGCCTCCTTAGCTTAGTTGATCTTCTGTGTTGCCTCCTGGACGGTGCTGGCCTCCTCTGGCTTGGTGCTGGCAACCACGGGAGCCACAGGAACCACGGGCACAGCTCTGGCCATCTGTGGCGTCGCCTCCACCTGATTAAAATGAGAAAGATGTGATTTTATGCCAATAAACATAGAAAGGAAAACACTAGGCTTTACACGGTCATGATTTTTGTGCCAATCACCGATCCAACGTCCTCCGTGTGTATCTTTTCCAAGTGCCTGATTAAATTTGTGGTGTTGAAATTTTTTGCCAAAGTTCCCCCGCGAGGTACTGTAGCGTTGCATATATTGCAGATTCAAAGAAACTTTATTGTCCGTCACATAGCGACAGTACTCAAAACAGGAAGAGGCACGAAGACGAAAATTAAGGTTTTTGAATCATGAATCATTAGCTCTCGGTGTTATGCCCCGGCCTAGGGGGAACCAGGACACAACATAAAGGCCCCGCCCCCTTCTCCCAGCTCTCAAATTAGACAAAGGTGCTTCGTCCACAGGATGGTTTTTATTAAACGTCACCATCATTTCACTGGCGTCAGGGAGGGCATGGCCAAAACAACAAACAAAATGTCTCTCTTATGGATCTTACCTATGAAGAAAACAATCAAATAAATGACAGTCAAACTAACCTCCTTAACTAAAACACAGGAGAAAAGGGGCACAACACAAATGGCTTCCCTCCCCTACGGGCTACGTGGACACAAAGGGAACTGAAATAGATTACAAAACAGAATTGATGGCTGAACACAGAATGCTGCTGCTGCGGCACATGGCCTCTGGTTGGGAGCTGGGAGAAGGACAAAGAGACCGAGGTGTTGAAGTCCTCCTCCTTAAATATTGGCACCAGCCAATCACCTTCCCGCACCTGGAACAAGCAAAAAAAAGGGAACACAGGATCTACTGCGCCATCTAGTGCCCAAACGGACACACAGCAGACAAAAGGAACTGACAACAATGTAAACCCAAATCTATACATTTACATAACACTCGGATACAAACAAATAAACATGTCGATGCTGTGAAACTACTTTGGAGGAAATGAGACAGTTTAAAAAAGTTTCAACACGACCATGACGTCATTGATCGGTGATTCATGACATGACGCCCGATCATGAACGTTTCTAAAAATGCCAAATATCGGCCGATCCGATACAGCCGATAAGATGGGTGTAAAGCCTAGAAAACACACACAGGTGATGAAGTGGAAATGAATAAGTACAAACCTGCTGCACTGCTGTGACATTGCTGGAGGCAGACTCATGTGGACAGTTGAACGTGTTGCCCACACCTGCAAATACAAGGACACAAAGTAACGTTTAAAGAACTGCATTTATTGTCCTATCACAAAGATGCACACAATGAAATACACATATCCCAAATACCAACATGTCACTTGTTTGTTTTGGTTTTTGAGGCAACGCGTGCTGATCGACGTCTCAGGCTGGACATCTGGAAGAACATAAAGAAATGAATTCATAAACAAAGTAACACACTAATTAAACTGTACATGTACTGTACATATGTGATCTTGTGTTGATAATAGGGGTGGGGCGATACGGCTAACCCACGATTCGATACTGTGACGATATTTGGCCCACGATAATGACAACATCACGACACACGATATCTTCGATATCTTCGAAATTTTGCAGACGATATGTGACTGAAAAAGAAAAAAATACCCATAAAAAGGAAAATGCCTGTGATCTTGCATTTATTCCAAAACTTTGTATAATGTACAAACAAACGTGCACTGCACAAGCAAACATATTAAAGTGCATGAACATTAATAACTTTCATGTAAACAAGGACAGTGCTTTCAGGTAATGTAAAGTCAGTAGCAACTTGTTTTATCTCAACTTGGGGACTTGGGATATACAAACCGACGGGAAGATGAGAGAGGGAAAAAATCCTTTCACTGCCCCGATTCTGAAAATCAATAAAAAAAAATGATGCAGACAAAATAAAGAAATAAATAACCGCGTCCCCAAAATATACGGGACAAAGTGAAGTGCGTCCCCCATCAGTTCATTACGGGACAGGCTTTTTAGTTGCCAAATATGGGACAATCGCATATTTTACGGGAGGGTTGGCAACCCTATCTAGACCACAGACGGAAATTAAATGAGGTTTTGTCATTTTCCATAAAAAACGGGACAAATTGTGTCCTGGGAGAGATTTTATCTTTCCCGGGACAGGTGGACAGGTGGTGTTTGGAAAAAAATAGATATTTGCCGTCAGTGTATCGATTATTTATTGCGACAGAAAGCACAACAATATATTGCAATACTGATTTTTTTTCACCCACCCCTAGTTGATAAGTGTATGAATAATTGTGTGAATGTTACCGTGACAGCTGGGGAAACCCTGCCAGATGACTCCACGACGGTCTCCATGTGGTCCAGCAGCACAGCCTCACTAAACCACACGGGATTGGACGGGATGTCTGTGTAAAATGCAGTCTCAAAAGCTGTTGGTACCGTCTATAAAAAAAAAGGGGAAAGGAAATCAGAGTCAACTTAGGATAAGTGTTCATTTTTAAAATAAAAAGTTGCACTGTTTGACAAATACACGATTGGGGGAAAAAAAAAAAAAGAGGGATGAACAGGTTACCTCAACCTCCTGTCCAACAAGAGTCCATTCAGGAGCAGGTCCATACACTGGCATGTGGACAGGACCTGTCACAACCACTCTGGGAGACACCCTGGGCGATGATTGGTTGTGGCACAACACCCCTGGCCTAGGTGAAGGGGGTGCGAGCTGATGGAGCATGCAGCATGCAGAAGCTCCACCAAAATCAGTCCTGAGGTGCACGTAAACAGAAAACAACATGTTAACACATATTTGTCATATCAAATGAAGAGCAAGTAAGGCTGAAGAAGGCAAAACTTAGACCATCATAACACCACCATGTACAGCTGACGAAGGGGGAGGTGATCGGCCATATACACAAATGTTAAACCTGGAAGAAGTGTCACATAATCAATTATGTAATCACACAATTCTAAGAAATATCTGTTAGCACAGTGTCACTGAAGAGAAAAAAATACAACAAAAATATGTATTTTACACACCCATGCGTGCAGCAACACGATGATATACTTGACGTAGCGCTGTTTGTAGTTCTGGCTTCACAGTCAGGCGAGGTGGAAAGTCAAGCACAAACACCTACAAAATAGTTGTATATATAAAAAAAAACCCCAAACAAACATAAAAATGCAAAATAAATTCATGAATATTCTTGTTATTGAACTATGGATCATGGAATTACTTGATATTGATAAAACAAAGTGGTGATGACATTCATGTGTTCAAATTTGTTTGTCACAGCAGATAAACAAACCTTGGGCCAGCGGTCCAACACAGTTGCCAGTAGCGCAGCAAAATCCTGGGCGGAGTCTGTTACAAGCCCGTGTTCAAGGTTGTTGCCCAGGGAGAGAACACAAAACCATCCACAAGTGGACAGAGATGTGAGTCTCCCACCACCAGAACAAAAACATAAAGAAACTCGTGGCTTGACAAAATCACGACCCATACCTTCTTGTCTGGTTGCTGGGCCTTAAGAACGAACTTGCACTGTTTTGTCAGTCAGGAGCAAAACGGGCCATCTTCGCACCCAGGTCGCTGACCAGTACCGCGCCCTGTGTAAATTGACAAAAAAGAAAAATCTAAATATGTTTTTGTAAGATTTATTTGGAATACAACATAACAACACAGGCAGAACATGAAATCATGAACGTGGAAGTACTCACGACGTTCAAAGTCCTTCTGAGGTGGAAAAGGTGTCCAATCCCGTTTTTGCTCCAGGCGTCGTTTCATGGCCAGAGAGCGACGGAATGCCTTGGTGTTCGGCATCTGAACAATGAAATGAAAGATTGTGTCATTTTCAATGAAGGACAATGATAACACAAGTTTACAGAAAAAAGTGATGTTTTCTCACACACGACATCAAAACACAGAAAGCTTTCTGTACCTTTGCAGCTGGAGACGATGAGCTTAAATCAAAAAAGCAAAAGAAAATGTGTATGTGTACTCTTGGACCCTAACCCTAATGCCATACAAGTCTATGGGGTGAAATTTCAACTTTGTCCTACAGATATGGGGCCACTTGCTTTTTCATCAGGAGCCCCCAAGAAGCGCCCACGCCAAATTTGGGGCTTCTAGTACTTGAGGAACCCTGAAACCCTAACCCTAATTTCAGCTAAGCCTAACCCTAACCCTAGTTTCAGCCTTATTGTTAACCCTAATTCAATGCAAGTCTATGGGGTGAATTTTCAACTTTGTCCTAGAGACATGGGGCCACTTGCTTTTTCATCAGGAGCCCCCAAGAAGCGCCCACGCTAGATTTGGGGCTTCTAGCCAATGAGGAAAAATTTGGAGCAGACACGACAGGGTTACAGCTGAGAAGGCACTTAAGATCCTCAAAGGACTGTTGCCACTAGACCAAACAAATGGTTTCAATGGACTGGTTAATTCTTCTCTCGTGGCCGGCAGCTCCACTGCCTTGGTGCTGGAGATGCCCGCTCAGGGGCGCCGCCAGGAATTTTGCGCCCCCTTCAAAAAAACAAAAACAAATGGGCCTCCTGTGCGCAGCGCTTGTCAAAAGCTTAACATCACTCAAAAAATACAGTATAGTTCAATAATAGTGCTTGAGTCCATCTTTGACAGTGTCAATGTATTTTTATTGTGAATTCTCCACAAAGCAAACTCTTAACATTTATGAATGATTCATGAAAAAAACACTTGATGTCTCTCGGACAAAGTTGAGCTTTGACCTTCATAGACTTGCACTGCATTAGGGTTTAGCGATAAGGCTGGAATTAGAGTGAGGGTTTCGGGGTTCCTCATGGGCTAGAAGCCCGAAATTTGGCGTGGGTGTGTCCTGGAGGATCCTGATGAACCTGAAAGTGGCCCCATGTCTCGAGGACAAATTTGACCTTTGACCTCCATGGACTTGCATTGAATTAGGGTTAACGATAAGGCTGAAACTAGGGTTAGCTGAAATTAGGGTTAGGGTTTTGGGGTTCCTCAAGAACTAGAAGCCCCAAATTTGGCGTGGGCGCTTCTTGGGGGCTCCTGATGAAAAAAAAGTGGCCCCATGTCTCTAGGACAAAGTTGACCTTTGACCCTCATAGACTTGTATGGCATTAGGGTTAGCGATAAGGCTGGAATTAGAGTGAGGGTTTTGGGGTTCCTCATGGGCTAGAAGCCCCAAATTTGGCGTGGGTGTGTCCTGGAGGATCCTGATGAACCTGAAAGTGGCCCCATGTCTCTTGGACAAAGTTGACCTTGGACCCTCATAGACTTGTGTGGCATTAGGGCTATCGATAAGCGATACAAACCTGGTGAGTTTAAGACTTAGTGACTCTACGTACATTGCCAGAGAAGGTGGTAATGTTCTTGAATGAACAGAAAGTGTCGTCATTGTCCAAGGCTGCTGTCCTCGCAGATGAGTTTGTGTTGACCCACAAAAATGTCATCTCATCTTCCCCCCCGATCGGACAGGCCTTCTGCTTCTCGTCCCACAAGAGCCAAGTCTAGCCACCTCCCCCTTGAAAAGGCTAGAGGGAAGGGACTTCTGGTTTGGCCATAAAGCGGTAGACTGCGCGACACCAGGGCTCTCGACCGTCTAGGGTAAAAACTCCCCGAAAACTTGAATGACTATTGTCAGATATCATATTACAATACAAAGTGATCAGGGGAACGTTGGAATGGGAAGGAAAACTCCATTCAACCAAAACAGAAACACGGTAACAGACAATATGGCGGAACTACCAGCTTGCTCTGAAACAGAGGGAGATGGCGAAACGAACTCCTCGTGACTAACGACGCGGAAAAGGGCTCGGACATAAAAATTATTAGCAAGGAGATACAGGATTTAAAAACGGAATCAAAAGAAGTCCTTCGCACGTTTGGAGAAACACTGAGGAACGACGTGGAAAAAGACTTGGACGACTTCAAAGACGAAATAAATCAACAACTTGCGAAAGTCGTCACCGAACAGGAGCTCCAGACCGGCAAGATCAACGAGGCTGAGTCGCGGATTGAAAAGCTAGAACGTTGGGCACAGGAAGCTAATGACGCTCTGGTCATATCACTGAGAGAACAAAAAGCTCTTCAGGACAAGTTAACTGACCTGGAGTCCAGGCCGAGGAGAAACAACCTACGTATCTATGGAGTCACTGAAGGAGAGGAGGGAGAATCTGTGGCCAAGTTTGTGGAAGACCTGCTGAAAAGCAAACTGCACCTGCCAGCACATTTTAATTTCCAAATTCAGAGAGCACACCGCTCATTTGCACAGAAGCCAGCGGACGGTGCCCAACCGAGACCCATCATTGTTAACTTTCTGGAATTTACTACCAAAGAGAGGGTCCTGCGAGAGCTATGGAGAAAGAATATAGAACTGGGGAATAAAGTACCGTCATTCCATCACGATTACGCGACAGAGATGGTCCAAAAGAGAAAGGAGTACAACACTGCTAAAAGAATCCTGAAGGAGAAGGGCATCCAGTTCCAGACGCCATTCACCAAGATGAGGACCCACTGGGATACGGGAACTCGAACCTACAACAGCACAGAGGAGGTAAAGGAGGAATTGGCGAAACGCGGCCTGGCGGAGAAGACGGCGGTGGCGACGGGTGCGGAGGGGCCTGCGGCACTCGGTGCCCCGCACTACGACGGAGTGGCAGTGCAAGGAGGGATCCTGGAGGGGCTACGCATCAGCAGCGACACGAGCCAGAGAAAAGCTACAAGAGTTTCAAAGATTCTTTGATTAAATTCAGAGAATAAAGGGAAGAAAGCTGGTAGGGATGTTCTAGTATGACCGGTGTTTTTAGTTGACAAATTATTAAAATTGAATTCCCATGTTAATAGAAAAGAGACTGTGGGAAGTCCGGGTCGCTCCTTTTTTTCTAACGTTGGACTCATTTAGAACGACTAAAATACTCATTGCAGGTTCAAGTGTCATTTCTAAGTTAGGTTAGATTTTTGACTGCCTTCACGCGGGCCGGACAGAGACACGCCGTAGTTTGGCCATGCCTGAGCTACAGGCAACACATCTCTCTCAGCAAGAGCTAAATCAACATGATTTAAAAGCTAAACTCGACACAACTAATGGCAACAGAAGTCAGACCCGCCTGTCGAAACTTGTCAACGTCTCTCTAGCCGAACTCGGGATGTTTGATGTTTGGAGGGACCTCCACCCGTTACAGAGGACTATTTTTTTTATTAACATTACAGACAGATACAGAATAGAGGAATGTAAAATAGGAATGACTGACTTGTACTGACACAGTATTAATTTCCTTATTATTTGTCTAAATAAGAGGAAGAAAAACACACTTTGGAGATTAAATGTGTGTATGCTAAATAATCCAAAAACACTGGAGGAGGTTAAGAAAGAGATTAAATGCGCTATGGAGGAGAACATAGATAGTCCAGTAGACACTTCCATACTGTGGGACACAATTAAAGCTGTGATGAGAGGGAGGTTAATAGCGAGGGCAGCCTATCAAAAAAAGACTAGATGTGGCTAGGGGGAGGGTCTGGCGGAGGTGGAGACAATTCAGATGGTGGGTATAAAGGAAAATTGTGGGGGCGGGGGGGTGCCTGACAATGCCACCTGGGGAGTTGCACCCCAGGAAATAAACTATAATAAAATTCCTCGGGCTACACAGGTTCGTTACGCTTTGAAATTTAAGAGGACGAGACGGACTTCCAATGAAACAGCTTTATTTGACAACAATTTAAAATAGACCAGGTTTAGCTGCCTGAGTGTCAAGGAAATAAGTACCATACCAAAAAGACTGTTCAACATAAGAAAATAAGGGGAACAGGGCCAAAGAAACCAAAGAAAACTCAAAAAAGGGAATAAACAAAGCTAAGGGAATCACTACAAACCAAAATTCACGCTACGCCAACTCCTGTCCTAAAGAAAAGAGAACAAAATTAACATACTAATACCTTGAGACACCCAGGCAAGCGTTAAACAGTTAGAACTAAAGGAAAACTTTTATTTATTCTTCGCGCACACACACACACACACACACACACACACACACACACACACACACACACACACACACACACACACACACACACACAGGACCAAAACCCAAAACAAAAAGGTAACGATCACTGGGGAACAAGATATTAATGAACTACAAAAGGAAATCAAACTATAACAAAATCGCTACTCAATAGAAAACCCAAAGTTTCACCAAAATTTCACAACAAAACAAAGAAAAGAAAACCAACCAAAGAAAGTGGTTACGCTAACAAAAGAAACAGACAAACTGAATTATCTAAACCAAATAAACCAAAATCAAAGGAAAAGTGTCCGCGTTGTGGTGGTGACTCCACTGTTACCCGGCTAGACGGGTGCGGCAATTAATTGCGAGGACATCGCCGCCGCAACAGTAACAGAGGGGAATGGAGAAAACAGAGGAAGACGGAGCGACTGCACCCAGGCAGGGGGTTGAGACCAGCGTCCTTCCAGTACCCGTCTCGGCGCACCGGTGTTCAACTGCAAGGCAGCCTCCCCGCCGAGCGCCAGAGGAGGAGGGGGGGCGGGGGGGGCCTGCGGTGAATGCACAACGATCACACACACACAGCGCCACCTCCCGATGAACGGGCACCCGCCAGGGTTCCTCCTCCGGCTGTGCATATGGCCCAGCCCGCTCTGGGATTGCTAGCCGAAATGCTAAGAACTGCGAAGGACAGAGTTCTCAGCGTGGACACGCCAGAGGACAGAGTGCTGACTCCAGCCTGCGCTTGTTTTTAAAAGAGCTGCTTTCACTCTGCACTCTGGCGCAGGTGTAATCAGTGCGTTTACGTGCAGAGCTTAATCGGACTAAGCAATAATTCGTTTTTCTCGTCCAATCGGAGTTCTCACCTTGTCCCCCTATACATGCAGCTGAGAAATTTGAATTACTGACGGGAACGTGTCCTCCTCCCAACAGTAGGGGGTGGAGTGAGCCTTTTCAGCTGGTCAGCTGCTTTCGGTTGACATATTACATCATTATGATATAGAATGATAGTTCATAATGTACGTGTTACTTACTTTGCAGATAAGCTGTACCCTATTTCTTGTGCTCATGGTTATCTGAAAAGATAACCATGAGACAAGAACGTTGTTTGCTGTTGGAGGGCTACAACAACACAATGTCTTCGATGCTACGCTTTGAGCCGTCGCTACGGACCCCAAACTCTCGTTCTTGTTGGATGCGGGTCCGGAGCAGACTGGTGGGAGAGTTTGTGTACAGGTTTTGCAAAGGAACGGTGTCTTCAGTTATACACACGCTCATTAAAGTGCCGACCGTAGAGGAAGCTTGTGCCACTGCACGCCGTTTCCAGCAGAATAACAGCGAAATTATCGAAATAAAAACAAATCAGAAAAACATCTCTTTGCTGTGCTTTTATTTACAAAGTTGAAATTCTTCTAACTTACAAAAAATGTGAACGAAAAGGTAGAAATATAAATACGAACGAATACGTATTTGTTCAGGGCTGTGCAAAGCCGGAGCCCTGCATTTGCTGCGCTACCCTTTTAAAAAAGGTCTCTGTTGTGTGTTATTTTAATATGTCCATCTCTTTTAGAACAGAAAGCATCGCCCCGGTCTCATCCTCTCTCCAAATGTCAACATTCTTATTCGCGTTTGCTGGTTGTTTCGCGCCGTCTGTTTTGTTAGACGACGTAGTTGTGCGGTGGCGCGTGCGCACTTACGTTGTCCAGTTAATAGTCCGACTAAGGCGTATACATGGCCGAGAAATTAGAATTCCAATTGCATTATCTGGGTGTCTCAATCGGAGTTCTCCGATTCCAATCGGAGTTCTCAAACTCCGATCAGAATCGGACTAAGGCAATAATTCAAATTTCTCTAGTACCATGTAAACGCACTGAGGGACGCAAAGATTGCACTCCGGCGCAGGTGTGATTGATGACGCGAAGGTGGGGGCAAACCCACCTGCCACATAGTTAATTAATTCAATTAATTAATTAAAGTGCTTTTTGAACCTTTGGCCGCTCCGTAGATTGTGGAAACGGGAAATGAATTCACTCACAGTACACAGTCACACGCTTGCAGCCGGCTTGTAAACACAACAAAAAAAAGAAAAAGACACTGAGCGTAGATGAGCACTAGGAAGGACTAACATGGATAAGGCGTCAATTGTAAATGGAAAGTTCCACTTCAAAACCCTGCCAGATGGCAGTCTTGACAGGACAAAAGTGATATGCATTTACTGTAAAGCTGTATTTAGTTTCCACCGGAGTACGAGCAGTCCAACCACGTTGGATGGTGTGGCACGGAGACCACTGGCCGCGTCCACCACACGCCAACTTTCAACAGCGGGGGCTAAATGGGTGTGGCTACAGCTTGCAGGCCAATTAATGTGGTGGAGGACGAGGGTCTGCGCGATATCATATATATTATACTGACTATGGATGAATATGACACTGACTGGATGATTATGGCACTGACTGTGGATTACTATGGATGCTGAACAGCTGTTATAGGCTATACTGCCTAACTGCACTATATCAGTTGAGTCCTGTACTGTATTGCACTGCCCCCTGTTTAATGCACACTTTATTTATTGTTTTGATTTAATTTAATTGATTTTGTGCATCACAGTTTGATGCAATGCATAAGTGTCATCCTTTTGTCTTAATGGCTGCTGAAAAAAGGGGATGAATAGTTCAAGTTCGAGTTGAAAAGTAAAATAGAGAAATTTTGGTAGTACTAGTAATCATTACTATGTAATGTTACAGTTATGCCCATCTGTTATCTTTGTTGGCTTGAGTTTATGATTATTTTTTTTACCCTGTGCATCTTTTGTTTTGTTAGTAGTACTTGTCATTGCTCCAACACAAATAAACATGCTGCATCCCACTAGATGGCGCATTTGCCTTATTTACAAGCACCACGGTCATCAGAGCTGATTGCTGCCACTCTCAGCAGCTTGCATCTACTAAGGTCTACTAAGATTCCACAATCTATTACACCTAGTAAGCAAAACAGGCAACAGGTAAAATTAAACATCTTCAGTTGAGCAACTCAGGCAAGTTAAACTGATTTAAAAACAAACAAACACTATAATACTAGGAAAAGAATCCTCTATATGTCAATAAATACAACAGATTGAGTATTCATAAAAAAAAAATATGCTTACTTTAAATAAGAAAATCCAACAAACCAACAAGTGCAACACTAAAAAGCAAACCAACAATCAAAATAATGCTTAATTGCCTTAGTTTCATCCCACACTTATCAGCTTAGCTACTAAGAATAACACACATTATTCACCTGGACAGAAGGAGGTTCTGAGGAACGTGTTGGTCCTGGAGCTTCCTGGTCAGGATGTTCGGGAGATCCCTCTGGCTCAATGTCTGGAGCGCCAACATATTTTAGAATTGCTCCTGCAGAGACAAAGCTCATTAGATCATCTAGCAAAACAGATCAGAAGCGCATTTCCTATTTTATTATTACAGTGATGTTGCAGTAATATAGGAAAATTAAAAATTCATTTGTTTTTAAATTAAACATTATGGTTGCAGTGTCCCTTTAAAGCTTTTACCCAATTACAAAACTGTCATTTTTAAGAGTTTTTGGCATTACTTTACACACTGTACTAGTTAAAGTAATAAAAACTAAGATAAATGACCCACTGCCACAACAGTCTAAAATAGTCAACACCATGCCAAATAAAGTATTTCCATAAAATATTTCTTTGAATTATAAAACAGTAGCACATTTCTAATGAAGGGCCTACAAAATACAAACTAAGCTTAGTAAATTCATCCTAAGTTAAGGCTAAAATAACATTAAGAGTCAAATATGTGAGAGACAACTTCCACTGAACAATAACAGGGGACTGACTACAACAACAACTCCAACATGCCCTCCCTCCCGCCCTCCCTGTTAGAATGTGAATAAACGGGTGTGGAGTCAATCACTCATTCCCATGGCAGGATAGGCCAACATGGCAGGATATGGTCAACTTTCATAAAACAAACAAAAACGCTGATTCATGACAAACAAATATTAGCCAGCCAGCTAACATTTATCCGACGCTAGCTAGCTGGCTAACAGGACAAATAAACAAACTTGGGGGGGGGGGACAACAGCGTTTCACCTCCACCTCTCCAGCCCACATCACAAACAAATAACTTACCGTTCCCCTTTGCAAGTTTTTCTTGATCAGTTTTCTTTTCCTTCCGTTTTTCCGCACCGCTGGGATAACTCCTTTTTGATGCCATTATGGTGTCTGTTTGTTTTTAATCCTCTTGCTAACGGGAACGAATGGTAGCTGTCAATCATTCACGTCATACCTGTGCGTCGCCGGCCCGCTTCGTCACAACCTGCGTGACAGTGCGGCAAGCCCCCAGAGTCCAAGATGGCCTCCCATTCCTTTCAATGAAGTTGCTCACCCACCGCATGACTCCCAAAAACGTTTTGACTTCCGCATTGATGGGATAATAGAGCATGCGCAGTGTTGTCAGTGTGGAGACCGTCACTGACAGACGTGCGCGCTCACGGACCGTACAAAATTCAACATGGAAATCAATGTATTTTTTCCGGAATAACTGACGATTGTTGTTTGGAAATTTTAGAAATAATAATGATGATGATGATTATTATTATTATTATATTCATAAAATAGTATTATTATAATAATATACTATTATTTGTGTATTAAACAAGTGAGCAATGTGCCACTGAATAATAAATGATAATTCTTTGAAGCAACTCTCTTTGGAAAGCAGACAAAGTAATGAAATGATTGGTCTATTTATTTCATCAGAACTAAAAAAAATTTAAAATAAAAACTCAACGATCTTAAAAGTTCCTCCCTGAAAGTTCCTCCCTTTCTCTTGCACTTGTCGATGTGTGTAGCTAACACAAATTTGCAAATATTTTGTCGTCCTCGTGGAATTAAACAGCACACCATGTTAATTTATCAGCGAGTGCTCTCTCTTTTCATGCAATTCATCACGCTTAACATGTAATGCTGAATCATGAAAGCTATGGAGCAAAAAATAATAATTACATAAACCACGAGTGAAATAAAATGTGTCATTCATTCAATAAAGATTTCATTCATTCATCTTCTATACCCGCTTATTCCTATTCAGGGTCACGGGGGTCTGCTGGAGCCTATCCCAGCTGTCTTAGGGCGAAGGCAGGGTGACACCCTGGACAAGTCGCCAGTTCATCGCAGGGCCACATAGAGACAAACAACCATTCACACTCACATGCACACCTACGGACAATTTAGAATGTTCAATTGACCTCACGTGCATGTTTTTGGAGTGTGGGAGGAAGCCCGAGAACCCGGAGAGAACCCACGCAGACACAGGGAAAACATGGACACTCCACACAGAAAGGTCCCAGGTCCAGGCCCCGGAATCGAACCCACGACCTTCTTGCTGTGAGGCGGCAGCGCTAACCACTGCACCACCGACTATTTTATTGCTTAGTTGAAAATGCCATTTTATTTCATTTAACAAAGCATATCATTATTTCAAGATGCATTTAATTGTTTTGTGGTCCTGTGTTTTAGTGCTTCATAATTGTATTCTGTTGTCAAATTTGCCCATCAAAGTCAGATTAGTAATCCTGTACATCAGTTTAAGGAAAACCAATTCTAGGTAATGGATTGCAGATCTTGTAATGACCTGTTACAATGGAAAGAAATGGATACATAATAAGTACGTCTGTGTGCCCGATATTTTAGCTAACACTAAACTTTCTGCACAACTGTCTGCATTGTGCTTTTTCTTCGGCCACAGAGAACAGAAACGTCTGTAGTTCTTTGTTCACCCATGGTACAGTTTCATAAGCTTTTCAGTTTTTAATACGTGTTAATGTAAAAATCCACACGCGAGGCATTTGAAAATGGCGGTTTTGGTCTTTCGTGAAAGACTGCCTTTGGCCAATCAGTGTCCTGAACGTTGCTACGTCACCCTTATGGTCTCAGCTCTGCTCGCTTCGAACCCCAACGAGGCAGGTACCAAAATCCTAACCCCTGGGAACGTGACAATTGTTTTTTTCAATTGAAGTTTTCGTTATTTTGTTCGTTTTCGTTAACTATTATAACCGTGGTCAGGACCTCCAGTGAGAAGATCCATTGGAGGACATTTAGAGCAAACAGTCAGACAACAGCAGCTTCACCACATCAGCTGAAAAATGGAGTTTGGAAGCTTTCAGCTTCAAGTCGTGGACAGAAAATGATGCTCACACTGTCACACTGATGTGTTCTGCTGTCTGTTTTCTTCTCCAACCTTCTCTCAGCTCCAGAGGTTGGTGGTCTGCAGGAGCTTCTACAGCAGCAGAAGATCAGTCTGGAGAGGAGATGTGAACGTGTGACTGAAGGTGAAGAAGCAGGAAGTCAAACTCTCCTCAACAACATCTACACTGAGCTCTACATCACTGAGGGACTGAGTGAGGAGGTCAACAGAGAGCATGAGGTCAAACAGCTGGAGACCAAGAAGACCAAGGAGATCCTTCACGACCGTCCAATCAGGTGCAGCCAGATCTTTGAAGCCTCACCTGAGCAGCAGGGACTCAGGGAGTCACAGTGGTGCTGACCAGGTCTCTGGGCTGGACTGGGAAGCCTTGGGGTCCCACTGGAGGAGCTGGAGGAGGTGACTGGGTCCAGGGAAGTCTGGGGGTCTATGCTGAGGCTGCTGCCCCCGAGACCTGACTCCGGATACGGCAGTAGAAGATGGATGGATGGATGGATGGATGGATGCCAGGTGATAGAACATTTAAAAAAAAAGACTCTGCATTATAACTTCTATTAAACTCTAAAAAACTCACTCCAATATAACTGCACTCGTCCTTCTCTCACATTACATTGGATCACAATGACCAAACAACACAACAAAGACAATGATCCAACTGTACTGCCACGTCCAGACTCAGTGTAGGTCTGTAGGCCTCTTGGACCTTCATGTGAACCACTGCGTGTTGACTGGAGGTGAAACATGACTGACTGCTGTCCTCCTACCTGGACAATGCAATCTCACTTTCATTCTGCTGCAGATGGCCATTTTCATTTTACACCGTCCAAATTTACAGCTCAGGGCGCTGGGACGAATTCCAAATTGTGTGCAGATACAGGCCTACACTTCAAATAATTATGAGAAAAATCCAACGTAAAGAGAGCACTTCCATTAGGAAATAGTCAACATGAAATTTCGTCTTCTACTGACACCTGCTGGTCAAATTGAATAGTTGCAAATATTGTGAACAAGTTGTCATCTAATTCTAATCCTAAACAATATGGCCATTCCAAGTGAAGTATTAAGACAAATAATCAGGTTTGTACTGCTTGATTGAACACATTCATCCCGTTCCAGTGCACTAAAACCCACTTCCCTTCAGGACCGTGTCAGCGAAGCCAAAACTTCCTTGAGTGACGCTGTTTCCCAGAATGCAATGCGAGCTAGCGATTCACAATACTATTCCATCACAAACATGGATGTAAAAAATAAAAAGGGACGAAAAATGAAACTTCAGGAACACCAACCATTGCAATACAAGCAGAACTGGGCCGGAGTTTTATATTATGTACACCATAATACAGCCTTCTGGTGGACAAGCCATACTATTTAATCCGTGTCTTCCTATGGCACTTCCGTGGGTAGAAGCTCATCGTAGAGGTCACGTGCTGGGTGCTCGTCACCCCACCAACCACCTCGGGGAAGGTCTAACAGGAGAAGCTTGCTGGCGGAAATGATGCACGACAAGTAGATGTGACGCTAATGAGTGCGATGGATGAGGTAGAGCAATGCTCCAGAATCCGATTCAGACTACTCTCCCTCCACTTTTTTTGTTTTGTATGAGCGTTTAAAAAAAAAACAACGTAATGATAATCGAATAAGCTTTAGTTTATTAATCAGAATTAAAACAAGGTTGTAGATTTGTTATGGATGAGTTTCTTTGTTGTAGTTTGGCGCTTGAAAAACTATATATGGGATGTACGATGACCTGAGGGATTTCCTCATCCCATCCCAGCTTGGTTCTGATGCTGAATGTGAATGTATTTTGCTGTACATCCCACTGAGCTCCAAGGGCCCTCTCCATAGGGAGCTGGTCTCTGTCAAGGTTAAGTGTTTTTACCTTTTTAGCTCTCTGCTCTTCAGAAATGGCGGCCAGCACCGAGCGATGATTGGTCACCCACTTATTGAGCTTAAATCCACCTCTACCGCACAGGTCTGTTAGCTGCTGGTACAGATGTATTGCTTGTTCCACCGTGCTGACGGCCTTTAGACAATCATCCACGTAGAAATTTTGACCAACAGTGTTTATAACCTCGGCTGGGAAGTCATGCTGATTGTCGTCAGCTGCTTTCAGCAGGGCGAATGAAGCACAGCTTGGGGATGACACTGCCCCAAAGATGTGGACCAGCATCCTGTGCTCTTGTAGGTCCTTTGTAATGTCCCCATCTGGCCACCAGAGGAAGCGTAAGAAGTTTATATCCTGGTTGGAAACTCTTACTTGATGAAACGTTCCCTCAATGTCAGTCATGAATGCTACAGGGCCTTGGCGAAAACGAAGCAGCACACCTAGCAGTGTACTTGTCAAATTGGGACCCTGCAGGAGCTCTTTATTTAATGATGTTCACTCACTTTCGATCTCACAGCCACTAAAAAACCTGATTGTGATTGAGAGGTCCTCAGCAGCCAATCACTGTTGGGAGTCCAGCCTTCAAACACTCCTCCTGAATCCACAGTCACATCTGTGAGCATCTGGAACTTTGGCCCTGATCCTCCACACCACACAACTTGGGATGACAGCGCCACCTACCTGTATCCTTTCAGCAGCCAGTCCATGCTCTGACCTGTTTCCACTGTGGCCTGTTGTGTCATCTGGACCGGAGTCTGGATCATCAGTGTCCAGGTTCATGGAATCTGTCAGAGTGCCGCCGTCCTGTGATGTAATGATAGAGAATCACTCTATTTATACTAATGTGCAGAACCACTAGAGTGTCATTTCTTCACTGCTGTCAGCAACAAGCAATTGGTGTCACACTGGTGTACAACACTTATGGGCTAATTAATCAGAAATGACATATTTAGGAATCACCCGCAATGCCCAGATTGTTGCTGTTTATCTGCTGATATGAGCCGTCAACTGTTGCAATATAGAACCACGGGCAGGAAATTACAATTAGTGTAGAGCGTATTATAATTTAAAAGTTTACTTACGGTAGTTCTTTAAAGAATTTAGCAGGGATGGAACAGGCTAACGTGACGACGTCACCTGTAACACGGTAGGAGCTCAACCTGCTGTCACGGCGAAAACTCTGTGTTACGTCCCGTCGAGGGGGACCGAGACGCAACGTGTGGGACACCTTCCCCCACTCCCAAGCCTCATTAATTTTTCACTGCAGTTGGCAGTTTCAACAAAAAACATTTTATTAATCATTAAATTAAATAAACAAAACAACTTAACCGGTGGGCAGCAAATAATAAACCAAAGTCCAACTAGCTTGCCTTAAGAACAAACGAAAGAAAGAAAGAGAACCCAAATACAAAAAGGCTAACCTGCCTATATACTTAATAAACAGGAGAAAAGAGGGGACAAAGAAAACGGCAGCGTGCTCTAACACCGTTTCAGAAGTGACTAACTGCAGAGTTTGGAGCGGAGGAGGGACGACGTCAAGCTGGCTCGACTGCTCCTCCTTCTCAGCCGTTGCGCGTACAATCAGCAGCAGACATCCAGCAACCAGGACGTGACCTCTACGACGAGCTTCCACCCACGGAAGTGCCATAGGAAGACACGGTTTAAATAGTATGGCTTGTCCACCAGAAGGCTGTATTATGGTGTACATAATATAAAACTTCGGCCCAGTTCTGCTTGTATTGCAATGGTTGGTGTTCCTGAAGTTTCATTTTTCCCCTTTTCCCTTTTTATTTTTTACATCCATGTTTGTGATGAAATAGTATTGTGAATCGCTAGCTCGCATTGCATGCTGGGAAACAGCGTCACTCAAGGAAGTTTTGGCTTCGCTGACACGGTCCTGAAGGGAAGTGGGTTTTAGTGCACTGGAACGGGATGAATGTGTTCAATCAAGCAGTACAAACCTGATTAATTGTCTTAATACTTGACTTGGAATGGCCATATTGTTTAGGATTAGAATTCGATGACAACTTGTTTACAATATTTGCAACGATTCAATTTGACCAGCAGGTGTCAGTAGAAGACGAAATTTCATGTTGACTATTTCCTAATGGAAGTGCTCTCTTTACGTTGGATTTTTCTCATAATTATTTGAAGTGTAGGCCTGTAGTTGATGAGGAATCACGGTGTGCTAACGCTACTCAAACAGCTTAGATGAAAAAAGGGAGTGTGATTTAGGTTTGTGGTACATTATGACAATCTTGGACTTGCAAGACTGAGGCGATGGTTCAATTCCCATCAATGTGTATTATATATGTGTTATTTAGCTCATCTATTCTACATTTTAAATAGATCACATTTGACATCTGACCCACTGAACACTTACTATTGAACATATTTTTAAACTATGGGCTATTTAGTCTTGTTTTAGGATATAACATAATTCATTGCACAAACTGTCAGGCTAAGTGTAAGAGCTATAGTCTACTACAATCAGTCGTGCCAAAAAAGAGACATTGTCTTTATTTTTCATTTTTATTTTATTGTGTCAGCATTGAACCATACAAGCATGTAGTGTTGTCCAACAAGAATGCATGGCGAATCAAATCCCAAACAACCTATGAAACAATGAACACGTTTCCATTGCACTTCATTTTATTGAGCACTAGATGACCTCCTCGAGCACTGTGTCATTGAAGCCTCGAGTAATGAACCATTTTTTGAAACAAGTGTCGAAGCTTCAACAAAGCCTCGATCGGCCATCACTACCTACGGCTGCGTGCTCTAACACCATTTCAGAAGTGACTAACTGCAGAGTTGGGAGCGGAGGAGGGATGACCGTCAGGCTGGCTCAACTGCTCCTCCTTCTCAGCCGTGGCGCGTCCAATCAGCAGCCGACATCCAGGACCGCACCTGCAAGACGTCATCTACTCTCTCTCTCACACACACACACACAGACACAAACATAGAGGCACCTAGACCCACCCGTGGGTCATAACACTCCGTTAGGATCTTTTCACTCTGGCATTGAAAAGGGGTGCTAGCGCTAGCCGTTTGCTAAGCTATGTACAGACAGCACCACCGCTTGCCGAACCACATAGTCACACTGTTTATATACAACAACTCGTCATCAATATCTCTAAAGTAGAAGTCAAGAACTTTTTTCAAAAACGATAACTAACTCAAACTTTTTTGTGTGTTTATAAAAACAAACTAAAACAAACTTAAATTGAAGTCATATTTCACTTCGTTTACGTCTGTCAAATGAATATTTGCCCAGGAAAATGTTTTCGTTTTACGCAGCAGGACCTAAATGCACCTCGCGTTCTGTGACGTTACCCCCCTTTCACAGCAGTATGTTGACGAGCGACTCGCGGCGGGAAAGTCCGATATGCCACTTTTTCCCAATACGACGAAGAGAGTGACAAAAGCCAATGTCTTGTGGTGGAAAGACACAAAATATGTGGCTTGCTTCTAAAAAGGGAAAAACCCCGACAAACCTCCATTTAAGAAGCTCGCACAAAGCAGTAGTGAACATTTTTATTGAGACTGGAAAGTAGACACGACAGTTTGACTCAGTTGACACAAATATCCTGTGGTGATGAGAGTGGTTATGGCTATCTGATAAAGCAAGATTTAATATTGGGAATTTAACAAAATGAAAAGGAACCAACAACGCCACCCTGGGAATTTCACCCAGGGAGTTCTACTAAACACAAAAGTAATAATTAGGCACACAGGTAAGTTCTACGAGGAAGGAGTAGGAGACGTGGTTCAGAATGTTTAAAATATCAAACCAACTTTTATTCAACATTTAAAAATAAAAGGAACAAACAGACCAACACTTAAAACGGAGCTACTGAGCTCCTTATTCTTGGTGTAGAAACTGAGGCTTACCGATGAGGGGCCCAAACGGGGGAGGAACCAAAGAAAACAAGGAACACCCCACTCACACGTGACACACCTGCAAAGAAAGTGAAGTGCAAAAAAAAAGAAGAAAACAACCACAATCCCGGGTCACAGCACTCGAAGGGGCCCACCACCCGGGACACCGCCACCACCAGCAGCTCTCAGCGACTACAAAAGAAAAGATAAACAGTTGGTTACTAAAAGTTCCCAAAAATCTGTCACATGTACTGAAATAGCAAGAAAAACAAACAAACAATGCAATTACACACACACACACACACACACACACACACACACACACACACACACACACACACACACACACACACACACACACACACACACCAACCAAGTTCCCACCAACCACGCACACGCATACACGCACGCACACCACTGTAGCTGGACCGGCGACTTGATAGTGTAACGTCTGCTGTCTGAGGGTCAGCAGTGGCGACGTAAGCAAACAAAGAAAAACACAACGAGAACGGAAAAACAACAAGTAAAACCAAGGCGAGACGGAAGCAACATGCACCGTCCACCGTCTGTACGGGGCGGCTAGCACAATCAAGTGCGGGCGAAGCGGCAGTGTTCCTGCACTTATCTTATAGGACCGAGTTTTGGGCCACAGGTCTTGATCACCAAGCGTCCTCCAGGTGAGGAGAACAACGAGGAGGCTCTGCGCAGCTTTGTGCTCGCAGGCGGCTGTAGTGTGCCGGTGAGGTGTTCAGGAAGCACTGTAAAAAGAACGGACAGGTGAGGTACTACGTACCTATGCTAATAAGCCATAATAATTTAAATGCTAAAATGTCCGCACCTGATCCTCTTAAAACTCTGGCACACAAAGCAGATGTTCAGTGTCCCATTGACCACAATGGACCACTAAACGAAGCTTTTAAGAAAAATGCGAAATGAAGCCACTGAGAGCTAAAACAACATGCAAACAATGCCACAGTGCAGCTTTTCTCAAACGGGTCAATTTTGAAATCATTTTAATCAACTCTGTCTTCATTGATCAGAAGGTTTTTGCAGATTTGGAATTAAAAAAAATTTAACTGCAGGAATCATAAAATCGTCTCATCAGTGACGTTTATAGAGCCATTAAAAAATGTAATATGTGCTGAACAGACAAACGGAGGTGTAAGAGGCCTGTGTGACCAGCGGGGGGCAGCAGAGGACCAACAGCCGCAAGTTCCTCCTCAGAGAGGCCTGAGAAGGTTCTGCACCTTCAGCTCCTCCAGGAGGTCCTCAGCAAAGTGTCAGAGTTTGTTGGGTTTTTTTACCTCGGTCGGCAGAGTCAAAGTATTAAACTTGTAGCCAGGGGGCGCTGCAGCTCACTCAACACCTACAAGGTTTGAAAAGGAAATTGAGTGGAATTCATCTGGAATGAAAAGAAAAGCACAACTACAGCAGAAAAACTGAACACAAAGACGCACAAAGTTTGAACTACACAAAGATTTTCTTCTTCTGTTGATTCAAATGAATTTGACAGAAATAATATCTGAAAAAATAGAAACCAAATGTTAAATTTCGACATTTAAAAAATGGACAGATTAATTTACACCCAGTAAGATAAGAAGATATTTAGCTCTCAGCCAATTAGAGCTGCTGCTCCTGTGTGTGTGTGTGTGTGTGTGTGTGTGTGTGTGTGTGTGGATGTGGTGGTGTGTGTACCTGAATGTGGGAGTGGGTGTGTTTAAGTACGTCACTGGAAGTAGGCTGCCAATTAGTGCGGCCTCCGAGGCCGCAACCGCCCCACGCCAGCGACGAGCCCGGGGGGGGAGGGGGAGGGGGGGCCGGACACGGCACACACGCCGCAATGCCGGCCAGGAAGAGGCCCGGAGCAGCAGGCCCCCGGACCGGAGGGCACCCGCCCCACGAGGAGCCAGGGCAAGATGACAGGGAGGCAGATACCCCAAGGAGAAGGGACACCACCCAGGGCGAACAGACAGCAGAGCCCGTCCAGACGGGGCCCCCCAGGGCAAGCGAGACCGGACTCATCCCCATTACAGGACCCAGCCCCTTCACCCACCGGGAGGATCGGTACCCAAGGCAGGCCCGGGCACCCAGAGGCCCCCCCCCTACGGACCCAGTATGGCGCATCGCCGCAAGTGGCGAGGTCCCCATAGGCCCAGCCGGTCTCGCACCCCAGGGGCACCGGACTGCACAGGGCCCATCCAGAGTGGGAAAGATGCTGGATCCCGCCCCCGCTAGCAGGCCGACCCCACTGTGTGTAGGGGTGTCAGTGTGTGTATATGTGAACTTGCTGGTGTGTTGAACTATGGTGCGTTTAAAATGGAGGGGTGGTAAGGCCCTGGGGCAACCACACTGCTGCTGAGCAGGGCGGCGGCCGCAGTGCACAAACCACCCCCCCAGTTCCAAAGTGTCTATAATGCCATTAAGATTGGAGAGGGTCTTAAGGCCAGAAGGCCGGCAGCGATCACCCAAGACACAAATCCGCCGAAACTGAAGAAAATAAATTAATTAATTAAAAATTTAGGGGAAAAAACATTTAAAAAACACCTATTATGTGACCAGGGGGGACTCCCGGTCAGGGCGTCCCCTCAGCGACATCGGGGCCGGGGACACCACAGGGATCCAGGAGCCAAAGGGGGCCCGCCCCCCCACCGCACCGCACCACCCGGGCACACAGGAGCGGTAGCCGGCGAACGCGCAGCCCCACCCCAGGCATGCGACCCCACCGCGTACGATCCAGCGCCAGTCCCCAGACACAGGGACGGACCAGCCCTCCCCCCGGAGCACCACCCACCCAACCCCCGACCCCCCACCAACCCTGCATTAACTGTGCAGTGTGAGCAGGTCTGAGAGGCGGTCATGCCCATCTGAAACATCCGCTGCCCGGTGTAGTGGATCCTGTGGAGTACTTTAAAATGTATTAATTGTAGAATAGGTTGTTTTATCAGTGAAAAGGTGTTCAGGCAGATTGTTCTCCAGAAATTAGAGTGAGGCTGGAGAGACAGGTCTCTTTCCCAATTAACAATTGGGATAGAAATCGTGCGATCTGTATTTGTAAGCAACTCACTCCAATAGAACTGCACTCGTCCTTCTCTCACATGACATTGGATCACAATGACCAAACAACACAACAAAGACAATGATGCCACTGTGCTGCCACATCCAGACTCTGTGTAGGTCTGTAGGCCTCTTGGACCTTCATGTGAACCACTGCGTGTTGACTGGAGGTGAAACATGACTGACTGCTGTCCTCCTCCCTGGACAATGCAATCTCACTTTCAATCTCACAGCCACTAAAAAACCTGATTGTGATTGAGAGGTCCTCAGCAGCCAATCACTGTTGGGAGTCCAGCCTTCAAACACTCCTCCTGAATCCACAGTCACATCTGTGAGCATCTGGAACTTTGGCCCCGATCCTCCACACCACACAACTTGGGATGACAGCGCCACCTACCTGTATACTTTCAGCAGCCAGTCCCATGTTCTGACCCGTTTCCACTGTGGCCTGTTGGCTCATCTGGTCCAAAGTCTGGATCATCAGTGTCCAGGTTCATGGAATGAGTCAGTGTGCCGCCGTCCTGTGATGTCATGATAGAGAATCACTCTATTTATACTAATGTGCAGAACCACTGGAGTGTGGAAACAGACAGTTACCATAATCCAAATGAAAAAGCAACAGCAGAAATGCTTTTTCATTTTAAGAACGTGGCTGCATTATTTGACTCATAAAAAAAATGGTTAATAAATAATCCAAACTGCATTTTCATTTTCTTATCATGACTGCTCATTCTTGTACTTAATTCAAATGAAGGAAAACACATTTGAGATTTAATTTTCAAAACATGCACCAGCAAAGAGTTACCAAAATTCAATATGAAATGTAAAATTCAAAAATGAAAAAGCAATAGCAGAATGCTTTTTCATTTTAAGAACGAAGCTGCATTATTTGACTCATAATTAAAATCATTAATAAATATTGCTATATGCATTTTCATTTTCTTATTTGTGTCGCACCTTTTATGACACAATCAAAAAGAAAACTGAGAGCATTGCTTTTTCATTTTCGTGGTCCTGCCCTGCACAAGAGTTACCACAACTCGAAAACGAAATCGCAATCTCAAAGTTTGATTGTGTCATAAAAGGTGCGACACGAATAAGAAAATGAAAATGCATATAGGAATATTTATTAATGATTTTAATTATGAGTCAAATAATGCAGCTTCATTCTTAAAATGAAAAAGCATTTCTGTTATTATATTCTTATTTTAATTTGGATTATGGTAACTGCTTCCATATAAAACAAATACATCCATAAATATATACAATGTGAGAATTGTTTCTTGCAAGAGCTGTACTTCAACCCATGACCATCGATAAAAGTGTACACATCTAATCGTAAACAATCTGCTGCAACCTGAATTTCCACTTCTGTGTCTATAAACCAGTCACAGCTTGACTGATGGCTCTGAAGAAGCAGTTTCCATCAGCCTCTACATTCTCATTTGTACACGGCGAACCTAATGGGCCATTGCAATCAGAAATTGGAAAACTCGCACGGTCCAAATGAATCTTCAAGTTTTTGCAAAGGTCTAAACAAACATCAACATCAAGGGGAGAGAAGTTACACTCTTCATTGGTCACAGCACTGACAAACTCTACGTCAGAATTATCCATGTCAAAGTGAGGAGTTTTGCTCTTCTGAAGTGACTCACTGTTGCCAGCTGGTGCTGGAATTTTAAACCGTGACCGGTTTCGCCTTGATGAAAAGAACCATGCAGAACCTTGGCTAATCTAATACCAGTGCCATGATCTGCCACTGCATCTTCACTAGTACTAACTGATGATGGATCACAAATCACATGTGCGAGGCGTAGAACGAGCGGAGCAGTCAGAGGCAACAGAAGAAGAAAGAAAAGCCTCCTTAGCTTAGTTGATCTTCTGTGTTGCCTCCTGGACGGTGCTGGCCTCCTCTGGCTTGGTGCTGGCAACCACGGGAGCCACAGGAACCACGGGCACAGCTCTGGTCATCTGTGGCGTCGCCTCCACCTGATTAAAATAAGAAAGATGTGATTTTATGCCAATAAACATAGAAAGGAAAACACTAGGCTTTACACGATCACGATTTTTGTGCCGATCACCGATCAGTGAGTTTAAAAAATCAGATCACGTTAGGGGCAATAAATACTTGTTTCTGTACACCCCTTGCCTTCTCACGAGCGCCGTCTAAAGTTGTTTGCTTTAGCATCGGTTTCACAGTTTGCTTTTCTTTTTCTTTCTCCGCGTGTTTATTGAACTCAACATGCTCCTCCGTGTGTATCTTTTCCAAGTGCCTGATTAAATTTGTGGTGTTGAAATTTTTTGCCAAAATTCCCCCGCTAGGTACTGTAGCGTTGCATATATTGCAGATAGCTTGTGCTATGTCTGTTTCTCTCACTTTGAAAAACTTCCACACCCCCGACACGTTTGTTTGTGTCACCCATGGATGTTGCTGTCGTGAAGATTCAAAGAAACTTTATTGTCCGTCACATAGCGACAGTACTCAAAACAGGAAGAGGCACGAAGACGAAAATGAAGGTTTTTGAATCATGAATCATTAGCTCTCGGATACAAACAAATAAACATGTCGATGCTGTGAAACTACTTTGGAGGAAATGAGACAGATTAAAAAAGTTTCAACACGACCATGACGTCATTGATCGGTGATTCATGACATGACGCCCGATCATGAACGTTTCTAAAAATGCCAAATATCGGCCGATCCGATACAGCCGATAAGATCGGTGTAAAGCCTAGAAAACACACACAGGTGATGAAGTGGAAATGAATAAGTACAAACCTGCTGCACTGCTGTGACATTGCTGGAGGCAGACTCAGTCATGTGGACAGTTGAACGTGTTGCCCACACCTGCAAATACAAGGACACAAAGTAACGTTTAAAGAACTGCATTTATTGTCCTATCACAAAGATGCACACAATGAAATACACATATCCCAAATACCAACATGTCACTGGTTTGTTTTGGTTTTTGAGGCAACGCGTGCTGATCGACGTCTCAGGCTGGACATCTGGAAGAACATAAAGAAATGAATTCATAAACAAAGTAACACACTAATTAAACTGTACATGTACTGTACATATGTGATCTTGTGTTGATAATAGGGGTGGGGCGATACGGCTAACCCACGATTCGATACTGTGACGATATTTGGCCCACGATAATGACATCACGACACACGATATCTTCGATATCTTCGAAATGTTGCAGACGATATTGTCATAACCCGGCTCAAGAGTTATGACAATAACGGAAGGGACACTGCGGATTGCGATTAATCAAAAGGTTTATTATAACAAAATAGATAATTGTAAGCAAAATAATGAAATATATGGTGTGTGTTTGTCAGTATTCATCAGTAATGTAAGTGTGGATGAGTGAATAATAGGATGTGGGGTGTTGTCAGGTGCAAAACAGAACAAAAGAAGCTGAGAGTCGGCCAGACGCCCATGGCTGCTGGATGGAGAATGTGGAAGAGACCGAGCGGCACACGCAGTCGGCCTTTTATCCTGCAGGGGGCATCGGCACAGGTGTCCTAATCGGAAGATGCCACTCCCACATCCACCGCTTTCCACCATTTCTAGAACGCAAGTAATGTTGTCTTGTTACAATATTCACCGTCATCATTATTGAATATTGATTCAGATTCCCTGACACTCAGTTACACAAAAAAAACAAAAACAGTATGGGGACAGCATATAGTGTTGTGTTCCTATCACCACTGATAACATGTTTGTTCCAACAGACTCCCACCCACCCTCAAGTTACAACTACCAGGGGAGTGTATCACTACCTATGCCTAGTACACAGCTCTACTCCCCAATAAAATCTTTACATTCTGCCATGGTCTTTTTTGTATGAGGCTGTGGTGTCTCACTCATGGATAGTGTCCTGTAGCACTTCTGTCTGAATGACAGAGAGAAGGGTTGCCACACACTTTTGGATATGTGAGGTGCAGGGCATAGTAGTAACCCATCAGATGAAGCAGACCGTCACTCAAGTCTTCCTTGGCAAGCGTGGTGGCGGGAGTGGCTCCAAGACAGATGAGACAGCGGGTCCCATCAAACAGCAACACAGTGGTGCAGAAAGACCTCTTCTGCGAGTACATTGTGGGAGCTTCTGTTGGCTAAAGAAAAAGAAGAAGGAAACGCCACATCCATGCATGGAACTATGAAGTGTTGAATGTGAGAAAATGCGAACAAACTTTCACCTGAATGACATGAAGCAGTGCCTCACTGGCATGTCCCAGCTTCTTCGGTGGTGGACTTGGTGAAGGAAAGAGTGTGGGGAGTGCCCTGAGCAGCGCGATGGAATATTCCACTGGAATAGAACAAATCAACTTTGAGTTCAAAGTTAGTCTTCCTAAAAATGAGTCTTATTAGGTTTGTGTTGATCACAAAAAAAATCTTATTTTTTCAGCATGAAGAGTATTACCATTCTGCATCTATTCATTCAGCGCAACATAAACCATCCTATGTCCAAGGAAACAGCTACACAGTCAATTAGAGACACAGCAAAATGACTCACCTACATCCAGCATTATGCGTGGCTTCATCACTTCATTTTTTTTCCAAACACCATAAAATTACACATCGGTGCAGAAGTCTTCCCATCTCTTTTTTTAGTTCATCAATGAATTTTCTGTTGCCCTTATCCAGAATGCGCCGCAGCTCATTCATCGCCTATAATGCAAGTCAATGTTAAAATCTGCAAAAATGCTTGCTTTTCATCATAAACCAAAACAAGTTAATCACTTACACGATAAAGATCCTTGACACATGGATATGCATCCAGGATCTTTGTTGGCCTTGTCCTGTTCTTTCAGAACATCACTATCAATGAAGGATCTTCTTGCTTGAAACTGCAGGTCAAGAATTTGGGAGACAGCATCTTGGTTGGGTTTTGGTTTCTTGTACAGCTCCTGCAGGGTCTGATAATGTCTGTCCTGTGCTGTCAGACCATCTTTGGCTGATGAAATGGAGGAGACAAATCAGTAAATCAGTCAAATGGATGAAATTGTTTGGAGCATCAAAATATATCAAATGACAATTCAAATGTAAAAATGCCTGTGATATATCATGATATCCAAAACTATCATAACATTGCCTGGCTTTCATACATTATCATTATTATTAAAATGGACATGTTTCTACTTACGTGAAGTGTGGCCATTATCAGAACTGCGCCCTGGTGTGTGACACAAAATAATTGTTGATCCACCAATTGAGTCTGCATCATGATCTTCTTCTTGGTCACTTGCTGAGAAGTCAATGCGATGCCTTTTCTTCTTGTGGCCCCTCTCTGGCGAATCTCTTGTGAAGATTCTTGTAAGTGCTCGCCTGTGGTAAATAAAATTTCACTCCCCCCCCATGCTCCTCACTTTGTACATATATATATGACTTGAATACAGAACTGTCCATTTGTGATGTTTTGCACTTGGAGTCAAGAGCATATAGGTTTATTTAAATAAAGATGGAAAGTAAACATGCACAGATAAAAAAAAAGTATCAGCCAAAAATAACCACACGCTTCAAAATCTAAGTGCGCAAAATAATATAATCACTTACATGTTTCATTGTTTTGTCTTAATCCTTCAGCATGGGATAATACTCCACTAGTCTTTTAGCCATTGCAGTGACTTCATGCTCAGAAGGGTACCAGACCCCCTCTCCTTGCTGACTGGCTCTCAAGATAGAAATCATGCTGGTGACAGTGTTTCTCACCAGCCTGCGTCTCAGCTCTTTGAACATGACACATTTCCCCTCACTGGCAGTGCGGGCCATCTGGAAGTAGTGCTTACGAGCTTGCTCCAACTCACTGTCTGTATAGAGGGTGGGCAAACTTTTTTAGCAACAGGCCACATGACAGACCTGCATCGAGTCGGCGGGCCACGGAAGGGGGGGTTGTAGGTAGGTACAGAATTCATACTTCAGTGCCTTGGAGCGAATAGCTTCGCCACTCAACTGGCCAAGAGACATGTGGCCTGTCCTTCTCCAATGCAAGCGGGTGGGAAAAGCACAGGAGTTGGTGTCTGCTCTTTTCTTAGAAGACAGCCTGCAATGTGATGTTGTAAAGGAAGCAATTTTTCCTGCTTATGAGCTTGTTCCTGAGCCCTACCGGCAAAAATTTAGGAACCATAGAAAATCTAGTGGTCAAACCTTTGTCGAGTTTGCATGGGAGAAAAGCAACCTCTTTGATAAATGGTGTGCAGCTAATGATGTCAAAAATGACTTTGAGTCACTCCGTGAGCTCGTTCTTTTAGAAGATTTTAAAGACTCTTTGCCAGAGAAGGTGGTAATGTTCTTGAATGAACAGAAAGTGTCGTCATTGTCCAAGGCGGCTGTCCTCGCAGATGAGTTTGTGTTGACCCACAAAAATGTCATCTCATCTTCCCCCCCGATCGGACAGGCCTTCTGCTTCTCGTCCCACAAGAGCCGAGTCTAGCCACCTCCCCCTTGAAAAGGCTAGAGGGAAGGGACTTCTGGTTTGGCCATAAAGCGGTAGACTGCGCGACACCAGGGCTCTCGACCGTCTAGGGTAAAAACTCCCCGAAAACTTGAATAACTATTGTCAGATATCATATTAACTACAAAGTGATCAGGGGAACGTTGGAATGGGAAGGAAAACTCCATTCAACCAAAACAGAAACACGGTAACAGACAATATGGCCGAACTACCAGCTTGCTCTGAAACAGAGGGAGATGGCGAAACAAACTCCTCGTGACTAACGACGCGGAAAAGGGCTCGGACATAAAAATTATTAGCAAGGAGATACAGGATTTAAAAATGGAATCAAAAGAAGTCCTTTGCATGTTTGGAGAAACACTGAGGAACGACGTGGAAAAAGACTTGGACGACTTCAAAGACGAAATAAATCAACAACTTGCGAAAGTCATCACCGAACAGGAGCTCCAGACCGGCAAGATCAACGAGGCTGAGTCGCGGATTGAAAAGCTAGAACATTGGGCACAGGAAGCTAATGACGCTCTGGTCATATCACTGAGAGAACAAAAAGCTCTTCAGGACAAGTTAACTGACCTGGAGTCCAGGCCGAGGAGAAACAACCTACGTATCTATGGAGTCACTGAAGGAGAGGAGGGAGAATCTGTGGCCAAGTTTGTGGAAGACCTGCTGAAAAGCAAACTGCACCTGCCAGCACATTTTAATTTCCAAATTCAGAGAGCACACCGCTCATTTGCACAGAAGCCAGCGGACGGTGCCCAACCGAGACCCATCATTGTTAACTTTCTGGAATTTACTACCAAAGAGAGGGTCCTGAGAGAGCTATGGACAAAGAAAATAGAACTGGGGAAGAAAGTACCGTCATTCCATCACGATTACGCGACAGAGATGGTCCAAAAGAGAAAGGAGTACAACACTGCTAAAAGAATCCTGAAGGAGAAGGGCATCCGCTTCCAGACGCCATTCACCAAGATGAGGACCCACTGGGATACGGGAACTCGAACCTACAACAGCGCAGAGGAGGTAAAGGAGGAATTGGCGAGACGCGGCCTGGCGGAGAAGACGGCGGTGGCGACGGGTGCGGAGGGGCCTGCGGCACTCGGTGCCCCACACTACGACGGAGTGGCAGTGCAAGGAGGGATCCTGGAGGGGCTACGCATCAGCAGCGACACGAGCCAGAGAAAAGCTACAAGAGTTTCAAAGATTCTTTGATTAAATTCAGAGAATACAGGGAAGAAAGCTGGTAGGGATGTTCTAGTATGACCGGTGTTTTTAGTTGACAAATTATTAAAATTGAATTCCCATGTTAATAGAAAAGAGACTGTGGGAAGTCCGGGTCGCTCCTTTTCTCCAACGTTGGACTCATTTAGAACGACTAAAATACTCATTGCAGGTTCAAGTGTCATTTCTAAGTTAGGTTAGATTTTTGACTGCCTTCACGCGGGCCGGACAGAGACACGCCATAGTTTGGCCATGCCTGATCTACAGGAAACACATCTCTCTCAGCAAGAGCTAAATCAACATGATTTAAAAGCTAAACTCGACACAACTAATGGCAACAGAAGTCAGACCCGCCTGTCGAAACTTGTCAACGTCTCTCTAGCCGAACTCGGGACGTTTGATGTTTGGAGGGACCTCCACCCGTTACAGAGGACTATTTTTTTTATTAACATTACAGACAGATACAGAATAGAGGAATGTAAAATAGGAACGACTGACTTGTACTGACACAGTATTAATTACCTTATTATTTGTCTAAATAAGAGGAAGAAAAACACACTTTGGAGATTAAATGTGGGTATGCTAAATAATCCAAAAACACTGGAGGAGGTTAAGAAAGAGATTAAATGCTCTATGGAGGAGAACATAGATAGTCCAGTAGACACTTCCATACTGTGGGACACAATTAAAGCTGTGATGAGAGGGAGGTTAATAGCGAGGGCAGCCTATCAAAAAAAGACTAGATGTGGCGAGGGGGAGGGTCTGGCGGAGGTGGAGACAATTCAGATGGTGGGTATAAAGGAAAATTGGGGGGACAATGCCAACTGGGGAGTTGCAGGAAGAGCTTAATCGGACTAAGCAATAATTTGGTTTTCTCGTCCAATCGGAGTTCACACCTTGTCCCCCTATACATGCAGCTGAGAAATTTGAATTACTGACGGGAACGTGTCCTCCTCCCAACAGTAGGGGGTGGAGTGAGCCTTTTCAGCTGGTCAGCTGCTTTCGGTTGACATATTACATCATTACGATATAGAATGATAGTTCATAATGTACGTGTTACTTACTTTGCAGATAAGCTGTACCCTATTTCTTGTGCTCATGGTTATCTTAAAAGATAACCATGAGACAAGAACGTTGTTTGCTGTTGGAGGGCTACAACAACACAATGTCTTCGATGCTACGCTTTGTGCCGTTGCCACGGACCCCAAACTCTCGTTCTTGTTGGATGCGGGTTCTTCGCAGACTGGTGGGAGAGTTTGTGTACAGGTTTTGCAAAGGAACGGTGTCTTCAGTTATACACACGCTCATTAAAGTGCCGACCATGGAGGAAGCTTGTGCCGCTGCACGCCGTTTCCAGCAGAATAACAGCGAAATTATCGAAATCAAAACAAATCAGAAAAACATCTCTTTGCTGTGCTTTTATTTACAAAGTTGAAATTCTTCTAACTTACAAAAAATGTGAACGAAAAGGTAGAAATATAAATACGAAGGAATACGTATTTGTTCAGGGCTGCGCAAAGCCGGAGCCCTGCATTTGCTGCGCTACCCTTTTAAAAAAGGTCTCTGTTGTGAGTTATTTTAATATGTCCATCTCTTTTAGAACAGAAAGCATCGCCCCGGTCTCATCCTCTCTCCAAATGTCAACATTCTTATTCGCAGATTAATTTAATTAATTAATTAAAGTGCTTTTTGAACCTTTGGCCGCTCCGTAGATTGTGGAAACGGGAAATGAATTGACTCACAGCACACAGTCACACGCTTGCAGCCGGCTTGTAAGCACAACAAAAAAAAGAAAAAGACACTGAGCGTAGATGAGCACTAGGAAGGACTAACATGGATAAGGCGTCAATTGTAAATGGAAAGTTCCACTTCAAAACCCTGCCAGATGGCAGTCTTGACAGGACACAAGTGATATGCATTTACTGTTAAGCTGTATTTAGTTTCCACCGGAGTACGAGCAGTCTTACGTTTCACTTGTCTGCGAAGCATACAGCTGACGCGGAGAGCCCTCCGCCCCCTTCTGAGGTAAAGCAAACCACGTTGGATGGTGTGGCACGGAGACCACTGGCCGCGTCCACCACACGCCAACTTTCAACAGCGGGGGCTAAATGGGTGTGGCTACGGCTTGCAGGCCAATTAATGTGGTGGAGGACGAGGGTCTGCGCGATATCATATATATTATACTGACTATGGATGAATATGACACTGACTGGATGATTATGGCACTGACTGTGGATTACTATGGATGCTGAACAGCTGTTATAGGCTATACTGCCTAACTGCACTATATCATTTGAGTCCTGTACTGTATTGCACTGCCCCCTGTTTAATGCACACTTTATTTATTGTTTTGATTTAATTGAATTGATTTTGTGCATCACAGTTTGATGCAATGCATAAGTGTCATCCTTTTGTCTTAATGGCTGCTGAAAAAAGGGGATGAATAGTTCAAGTTCGAGTTGAAAAGTAAAATATAGAAATTTTGGTAGTACTAGTAATCATTACTATGTAATGTTACAGTTATGCCCATCTGTTATCTTTGTTGGGCTTGAGTTTATGATTATTTTTTTTTACCCTGTGCATCTTTTGTTTTGTTAGTAGTACTTGTCATTGCTCCAACACGAATAAACATGCTGCATCCCACTAGATGGCGCATTTGCCTTATTTACAAGCACCATGGTCATCAGAGCTGATCTCTGCCACTCTCAGCAGCGTGAGTCTAAGGTCTACTAAGATTCCACAATCTATTACACCTCGTGAGCAAAACAGGCTACAGGTAAAATTAAACATCTTCAGTTGAGCAACTCAGGCAAGTTAAACTGATTTAAAAACAAACAAACACTATAATACTAGGAAAAGAA
>NW_027466114.1:380000-407500 GCF_046127955.1 Nelusetta ayraudi
GTGAGGAGGTCAACAGAGAGCATGAGGTCAAACAGCTGGAGACCAAGAAGACCAAGAAGACCAAGGAGATCCTCCACGACCGTCCAATCAGGTGCAGCCAGATCTTTGAAGCCTCACCTGAGCAGCAGGGACTCAGGGAGTCAGAGTGGTGCTGACCAGGTCTCTGGGCTGGACTGGGAAGCCTTGGGGTCCCACTGGAGGAGCTGGAGGAGGTGACTGGGTCCAGGGAAGTCTGGGGGTCTCTGCTGAGGCTGCTGCCCCCGAGACCTGACTCCGGATACGGCAGTAGAAGATGGATGGATGGATGGATGGATGGATGGATGGATGGATGGATGAATGCCAGGTGATAGAACATTTCATAAAAACAGACTCTGCATTATAACTTCTATTACACTCTAAAAAACTCACTCCAATATAACTGCACTCGTCCTTCTCTCACATTACATTGGATCACAATGACCAAACAACACAACAAAGACAATGATCCAACTGTACTGCCACGTCCAGACTCAGTGTAGGTCTGTAGGCCTCTTGGACCTTCATGTGAACCACTGCGTGTTGACTGGAGGTGAAACATGACTGACTGCTGTCCTCCTACCTGGACAATGCAATCTCACTTTCATTCTGCTGCAGATGGCCATTTTCATTTTACACCGTCCAAATTTACAGCTCAGGGCGCTGGGACGAATTCCAAATTGTGTGCAGATACAGGCCTACACTTCAAATAATTATGAGAAAAATCCAACGTAAAGAGAGCACTTCCATTAGGAAATAGTCAACATGAAATTTCGTCTTCTACTGACACCTGCTGGTCAAATTGAATAGTTGCAAATATTGTGAACAAGTTGTCATCTAATTCTAATCCTAAACAATATGGCCATTCCAAGTCAAGTATTAAGACAATTAATCAGGTTTGTACTGCTTGATTGAACACATTCATCCCGTTCCAGTGCACTAAAACCCACTTCCCTTCAGGACCGTGTCAGCGAAGCCAAAACTTCCTTGAGTGACGCTGTTTCCCAGCATGCAATGCGAGCTAGCGATTTCACAATACTATTTCATCACAAACATGGATGTAAAAAATAAAAAGGGACGAAAAATGAAACTTCAGGAACAGCAACCATTGCAATACAAGCAGAACTGGGCCGAAGTTTTATATTATGTACACTATAATACAGCCTTCTGGTGGACAAGCCATACTATTTAAGCCGTGTCCTCCTATGGCACTTCCGTGGGTGGAAGCTCATCGTAGAGGTCACGTGCTGGTTGCGCGTCACTCCACCGATCACCTCAGGGCCCTTGCAGGGGATCTGCAGGGTATCTGATTCAGTTGAGTATATGGAAAATATGGGTCGATGGTCAGTTGTAACAAGAGAAGCTTGCTGGCAAAAATAATGTACTACAAGTGAATGTCACACTTTATTTTTTAAAGTACTAGTATACTATTATTTTTTTTTTGTATGAGCATTTAAAAAAAACAACATCATGATAATCGAATACAGACACACACCCGAATCCAACAAGAACGAGAGTTTGGGGTCCGTAGCGACGGCACAAAGCGTAGCATCGAAGTGTTGTTGTAGCCCTCCAACAGCAAACAACGTTCTTGTCTGCCTTTTAAAATAACCAGGAGCACAAGAAATAGGGTACACCTTATCTGCAAAGCAAGTAACACGTACATTATGAACTATCGTTCCATATCATAATAGATTTAATATGTCAACCGAAAGCAGCTGACCGGCTGAAAAGACTCACTCCACCCCCTAGTGTTGGGAGGAGGACACGTTCCCGCGTCAATAATTTGAATTTCTCAGCTGCATGGATACGGGGACCAAGCTGAGAACTCCGATTGGACGAGAAAACAGAATTATTGCTTAGTCCGATTAAGCTCTGCATGTAAACACACTGATTGATTAACATGGGCGCTGAATGGAAGCGCTCGGCGCTTCGCGGCGCTTCGCGGCGCTTCGCGGCGCTTCCACGTCCAGTGTGAACCGGGCGGAACTTTTCAACATTTTGACGTGGCAGATGCGGGACGATCGTTTTCTATCAGGAGTGTGCACTACATAATCTGTAACGGAAAGTTTGCGCTCCACGACATACGGACCAGAAAAACCAGCCTGCAAACGGGAACCGGGTAACGGCAACAATACCAACACTCGGTCGCCTGTCTCAAAAACTCGAGCCACAGCTTTCTTGTCAAACTGCCACTTCATTTTAGACTGGCTGGCGACAAGAGTTTTGTGAGCAATTTCACAAGCACGATGCAAGCATTCACGAAAAAAAAAAAAGACGTAATCTAACACATTATTCTCGACTCATTTAACATTGGAAAGCCACTTACCCCTTAACAGACGTGAGGGTCCTCTCACCGAACACTAAATCAGCTGGGCTGAACCCGAGGGACTCCCACACATACAATCGATGGCTCATTTTAACCCCCCCCCCCAGATAGATCCCTAGATAGTACGTTTGATAGATGGATAGAAATAGATAAGTTAGTTAAAGTTACACACACACACACACACGCACATATATATGTATATGTATATATATACATATATATATATATATATATATATATATATATATATATATATATATATATATATATATATATATATATGTATATATATACATATATAAATAAACCTCTTTCAATGAACTCCAAAACATACATGGTCAAAATCCATATTATTATGTTGTTGTTGTTTTTAAATGCTCATACAAAACAAAAAGAAAGTGTGACATCCACTTGTAGTACATTATTTTCGCCAGTAAGCTTCTCTTGTTAAGACTGACCACATACAAAACAAAAAGAAAGTGTGACATTCACTTGTAGTACATTATTTTCGCCAGTAAGCTTCTCTTGTTAGGACTGACCACATTGACCCATGTTTTCCATATATTCACCTGAATCAGATAACCTGCAAGGGCAACGACCTTGTCTCAGACCCGAGGTGATCGGTGGAGTGACGCGCAACCAGCACGTGACCTCTACGATGAGCTTCCACCCACGGAAATGCCATAGGAGGACACGGCTTAAATAGTATGGCTTGTCCACCAGAAGGCTGTATTATGGTGTACATAATATAAAACTTCGGCCCAGTTCTGCTTGTATTGCAATGGTTGCTGTTCCTGAAGTTTCATTTTTCGTCCCTTTTTATTTTTTACATCCATGTTTGTGATGAAATAGTATTGTGAATCGCTAGCTCGCATTGCATGCTGGGAAACAGCGTCACTCAAGGAAGTTTTGGCTTCGCTGACACGCTCCTGAAGGGAAGTGGGTTTTAGTGCACTGGAACGGGATGAATGTGTTCAATCAAGCAGTACAAACCTGATTAATTGTCTTAATACTTGACTTGGAATGGCCATATTGTTTAGGATTAGAATTAGATGACAACTTGTTCACAATATTTGCAACTATTCAATTTGACCAGCAGGTGTCAGTAGAAGACGAAATTTCATGTTGACTATTTCCTAATGGAAGTGCTCTCTTTACGTTGGATTTTTCTCATAATTATTTGAAGTGTAGGCCTGTAGTTGATGAGGAATCACGGTGTGCTAACGCTACTCAAACAGCTTCGATGAAAAAAGGGAGTGTGATTTAGGTTTGTGGTACATTATGACAATCTTGGACTTGCAAGACTGAGGCGATGGTTCAATTCCCATCAATGTGTATTATATATGTGTTATTTAGCTCATCTATTCTACATTTTAAATAGATCACATTTGACATCTGACCCACTGAACACTTACTATTGAACATATTTTTAAACTATGGGCTATTTAGTCTTGTTTTAGGATTTAATATAATTCATTGCACAAACTGTCAGGCTAAGTATAAGAGCTATAGTCTACTACAATCAGTCGTGCCAAAAAAGAGACTTTGTCTTTATTTTTCATTTTTATTTTATTGTGTCAGCATTGAACCATACAAGGACATACAATGAGGATACTCATTATAATATTGATGAAGTGTTGTTGTTTCATGTTTTGTTGGCTGTTTCAAGGGTTTATTTAGTTTGTTGTGACACAATCTAAGGTTCAATTTGTAAAGAAATAAAAGTTTTTGTGAAAAAAGATAGTGGTCAAAGTGATTGATATTTGTGTTTGTGTTTTTTGTAGTCTTGTCTGGATTTGTCCTGTTCGTTTCTGGTCTGTGTTTGTGTTCCCACTCTTGGCCTTCACCTTGTCGTGGTGAGTGGGCTTTTAACTAAGACAGGCCAATTATATATATTGTGTGAAGCCAGCAAAACAGTCATTATTATGAGAATTACAACTGAAGCACACTAAATAATACACCATAAATCACATTTTGCTTTTCTGTTATTAATCTAATGTGTGTTATGTCAAGCCTCCACAGTGGCGTGCTGCAGTCAGGATGAGACGAACAAGTTGAATGGATGGACGGATTGATGAGCCCAGCGAGCCTCCACCATCCACAGACAAGCCAGTCCCATCTTCTACCCAGAAGGATGTCTCTTCCATCTATCTTTGCCTGCCAGGGAAATGCAACCAAACATAGTAATTACAGATGGTGTTGTCTCTGTTAAAGTGACACAGGGAAAAAAATATATATATATATGTTTTGTGATTCATGTTCATGACAATAACAATCGAACAGATTTTCTTCATTCTTCCAATGAGTTTCGCAAACAAACATGGAATTTTCCCTGGATCATACAAATACGTTTGTAGATTATATAAAGACAATTATAAAACACATTTGTTGTGGTTTTATATTAAAGCAGATAGTCAAACGTAAATGTAGCATGGTAATGTTGCGAAGACACATTTATTTTTGTTTTTCTTTGTTTCTTTAGAAGCTTTTATTTTGGTTTTCTGTGGAAGCACAACAGACAACACACATGTTAACGTCCGCTACGACGGTTCGCTCCACATAGGTCTCATGAGCCACTTGAGACCTCTCTAGCGTTATTCCCCGGGGCGAACACGACCTCCACTGGTAGAAGTGGGTAACTGCACCCTGCTCACTGATCACTCTCACACACGCCACAAACCACAACAAAAGCAGGAACAGTGCTTTGCCACAATTATGCTACATAAACACGTCCTGGTCCCCTCTGGATCCTCTTTTCCGGTCCTCGCGATCACTCTCTTGGCTGCGGTGGGCATGGTTCTTCCTTTGTCAGGGCATTCTCTGGCCCAGTGACCCATTCGGCCGCAGATGTGGCACGCCCCCTTTTCGCCTCTGTCTCCGCTAGTCGCCCTTCGTCGGTTGTCGTTGTTCCTGTAGGGCCGTCTCGCCGTGTCACTGAGGTGCTTCATCATGGTGAGGGAGGCATGCTTTATCTTCTTGTCCTCTGCATCGCTGGCCTCCTGCAGAAGCCTCTCAGCGTGCACTGCATGACGTCGGACCTCTGTCAGCCGGGCATCTTCAATCCCCACGCAGCAGCTTGTGTTAACTGCTTTGGCGATCTGGGGGAGCAGCCCTTGTCTGAAAGCAGTGATGAGGCTGGCCGTTTGGTTGACGGCAGTCCTGATGAACGTGGCGACGCTGCGGCGTCGGTGCTGGAGTGCGCAGGGTTGTACGGTGGTAGCGTTGGATGAGGGCAGGCGGGAGGAGGGAAGACAGGCATGTCCAGGAGAGGGTCCCTCGGGCCTGTAAGAGAAGGATACAGACGATTTGGTGCATTTGAATGCTCGTGTGTGAGCGGCTCCTTTTCTCCCTCCTCTGGGGAGTGTGTGTGAGTGTGTGCACCCTCTGCCGTTATCTCTGTCACCCCTGTGCTCCAGCGCCCAGCGCTGTTCACACGTTTGTTTTTGTTTTCTTTACTTGTTTCCTGTCCCTGACCTCTGCTTCAGGTTTCCAGAATGAAAAACACCTTTCATGATCTTTGATGATTTGAATCTCCCACCTGTTTGGGTTTTTCTTTTTTGTAACCTTTCCCTCTGCTATCTTCAATTTATCCCGGAGGTTTCTCAATTCCTCCAAACTCAGTGATCCCCCTGCTGGGAAATCATACTTTTCAACCCAAATTCCCAACATGTCAAGACAATCTGGACCATATTTTTTCCTCATGTCGTCCACAATTGGTCCCCCCTGGGGAACAGCAGCAGCCACTTTGCTCTGGTTCTTCCCCAGCACTGTCTAGCTAGACTTATTACTCTGACTTTTCACTAAGTTTTCACAAAATTCCAAGTCAGAAAATACACAGGCGTCCCCGTGCACCCCTTTTTCCTTACTCTGGAGCAAAAAGGTGGAGAAAAAACTCACCCCTCTGGTAGTTTACCTACCAGAAGCTTCCGGCTCACTTGTGGAGCGGGAATTTCAGTGTTGATTCAGAATCAACACCGACCTGACAGGCACGGTTAACGTATGCGCTCCGTCCTGCCCCGGGACCGTTCGTAAACGACAAGGAAAACAACCCACTGGTCACTGATATGTCTGAGACAAGAACAATTACTTCTCACCCGATCTCTGAATCAGCACTTCCTTTCCAGGTTCGCTTGGATAGACGTGAAGCCGATCAGATCCACTCTTAGACGCCGATCCTCTCATCTCTGAATGCTTGGTTCGAGGTAGAGTGGGAACGAGGAGTTTCCTCCGTTCCTGGTCCCGGGCCCTCAACGTCCCAGAGTTCCACTGACGGGTCTCCAGCAATCCTGTTCGTGACGCCAAATTGTTGTGGAAAAGAGCGAAGATGCCGATGCAGGAATACTGGGATAATAAGTAATTTAATGAACAAACAATAAAAAAATGGATCGGAGCTCCGAGGCACAAAACACAGTAAAATGGGAGTGCGAGTGCAAGGTGGGAAGGAGGAAGAAGGTCTCTTATACACAGGACTGGGAGGGGATAAGATAAGGAAAGAACAGGGAGGAGAACAGAGAGAGACAAACCAACGACTATACGATAGTTGACCGATTTCACAGCTCATATCCTGTACAGGGAGAGGACGAGCACATCAGTGGCAGCCCATAAAACAAAGTGAAATACGATGCGTATATGTTAGCCTAGGATTCTAACAGTTTACACGTGCTACTAGTGATCATACAATATAAACCAAGATAAAGAATAACACAAGAATACTCTATCATGTTCGACCCATCTTAATAACCGAGATTTTTTTTTCCAGGTGCGCTTTGCTCATCTCTTTGTACCAAATATTTAGGGGAGTTTTTATAACATCACATAGGTTATTAGAGTATATAGTCTTGAAAGCTTTGTCACCCAGCAGAGATTGAAGTGGGATATCTAGTTGGTCAAATTCTAGCTCCTTCCATTTTGCATCGTAACCCGCCCTGCACCAGTAGACTATATACTGCAGTTGTGCTGCTTTATAGTAGTCCTCCAAGCATGGGAGTGACATCCCTCCCTGTTAAGTGTAATGTTTTGTAGCGTACCCTTGGTTTCTTGTTCTGCCATATGAATCTAGAAATGATCCAATTCCATTCACTGAATTTCTTATTGGGTATTTCTACAGGTAGCGATTGGAGTAGAAATAACAATTGTGGTAAAATAACCATTTTTTAAGTATCTATTCGGTTGTAAAAATCAAGTACTAGGGGGGTCCAACTGTCCAGATCATTTTTAATTTTGGTCGTGATGCTACCGTAGTTTACACTATATAAATCTTTGGGGGTCTTGGGAATATGAAGACCTAGGTATTTCAAAATTCTGGTTTTCCATTTAAATTTAAAGGACTTACGTATGTTTTCTTGAGGTATGTAATTCAAAGTAAGAGTTTGAGTTTTCTCTATGTTCAATTTGTATCCCGAATATGAACCACATTGGTCGAAGTAGGGCATTAATTTAGGGAGACTGGTATCCGGGTCGGATAAAGTCACCAGGATGTCATCTGCATATAAACATGTCTTATATTCTTTCCCCTTGAATAGTATTCCCGTGATTTCTGGGTCTTCCCTAATCTTTTGAACAAGTAGCTCTATAGATAGAGCAAACAAGATGGGGCTCAGTGGGCAGCCCTGTCAGCAACCCCTCTCCAAACGGATTGTACCTGAAAGACTGCCATTTATTCTGATCCGGGCCACAGGTGAATTATATTTAGATTTTAAACATTTTATAACTGTATTGTTAAAGCCAAAACGTTGCAGGACCAGGTATAAAAATTCCCATAGAACAGAGTCAAAAGCTTTTTCTGTGTCAAAGCTAATTGCTAAGGACATTGTGTTTCCTTTGCTCATTATATGGAACAGATGTATAGCTCGCCTAACATTGTCTTGTGTTTGTCTATTTTTAACTAAACCTGTCTGGTCCGTGTCAATTAGGTCAGGGATAATATTTTCTAGTGTGTTGACAATAATTGAAGTGAAAATTTTATAATCAGTGTTTAAAACTGAGATAGGTCTGTATGAGCTGCAATCTGTCCTATCTTTCCCTGGTTTCAGTATTACAGATAATATGGCCTGTTTCCAAGATGGTGGGGTCTCGCCACCTTTTAAGACATAGGTAAAACAATTTAATAAATAGCAGTGGGGTCAGAGAGTACCTAAAAGTCTTATACCATTCTGCTGGTAGTCCATCTCCCCCGGCTGCTTTGCTTGTTTTCAGTTTAGAAATTGCCTTGTCGACCTCTGCATTTGTAATCTCTGTAGTTAAGCACTTATTTTGTTCTGTGACAACAGATGGCAGGTCTAGGGATTTCAAAAAATTGATTGACTGTTACTGCTTCTGCTAATTCGGGTTGAGTGTATAAATTCCTGTAGTATGATTCAAAAGACTTATGTATTGCTTCTGGCTTATAACACATCTGGTTGGTGACCGGGTCCTTTACTTTATATATGGATCTTCCAGACTGTTGTTTTTTAAGTCTCCAGGCTAAGAGTTTTTTAGCACGGGGTCCATTTTCATAGTGGGTTTGTTTGATATACTTAAGTGTAAGTTCCTCCTGGTCGTTCAGTTTCTTATTTAGTTCTGATTTTACTACGGTTATTTGTTCCAATAAGGTGGGGTCGTTAGTCTCTACATGCTTCTGTTCCAGTGAGTCTAATTTACTTGTCAAGTCGTTAAGGTGTTTAAGTTTTTCTTTTTTCCTTTGTGATGCCCAACTTATAATCTTCCCAGGCAATACTGCTTTTCCAGCATCCCATAAAATACTCTGTGACGTCACTGTGCTACCGTTAAGGTCTGTATATTCCTTAATTTCTTTCCTAATGTAATCTTCAAATCAGGTGTCATTTAATAGGGAGGTGTTGAGTCTCCAAATAGTGTTTTTGTGTGGGACACCTACATTTATTTTCACATATACACCTGAGTGATCTGATATGTCGCTAACAGCAATTCTACAATCTAAAACCCTGTGTCTGTCTGTTCTGAACATAAAGAAATAATCGATCCTCGAGTAAACTGAATGAGGGTGAGAGTAAAAAGTCAATTGTTTAGTGGATGGATGAAAATCCCTCCATACATCAAACATACCAATCCTTTTAATCATCTTCTTAATATTTAGTGACTCAGGATTTGTTTTCTTTGTCGGGTTTGATGAGTCTAGAGTGGGATGCAGCTGTACATTCCAAGGGGACTCGTGCCACGCAAAGCCTATTCCGACCTATTAGCAACCAGCTACATTACCCCGGGCAGCTTCACGGGTACAGGTGGATGTATGCTAAATGCAGAGAAAATGGACTGCGTGTGAGAAAAGAGTCTGTGCGTTTGGTTTTGAAGGAGCTGGATCCAAGAGGAGTGTCATTAAGGCAAGCGGGGCGTCTCAGACGGAGGAATTACTTCTCAAACTTCTCAACTTCATCTGGCACCTGGACTCATATGATGAACTGAAGCCATATGGTATTTGTGTGAATGGATGTATCGATGGCTTTTCAAGAAAAATAATTTGGCTCAATGCTTACACAACAAGTAGTGACCCAAAAGTAATTGGAGGGTGCTACATAGAAGCGGTACAGCGTTTTGGGGGGTGCCCTAGAGTTGTTCGAGGCGACATTGGAACCGAAAATGGCCATGTTAGAGGCTTCCAGCGTTTCCTCGTCCCTGTTCAACCAGACGACACCCTCGATAGTTACTTGGAGGGGGCCAGCACCGCCAATCAAAGAACTGAATATTGGTGGGGTTTCCTGCGTGGCCAGCGCATGGAGTTCTGGTTAGCCTTGTTATCAGACCTCAGAGACAACGGGCATTTTGATGGCGAGTTTCTGGACAAAAGTCTCCTGCAGTTTTGTTGTATGGGCCTCCATACAGGTGAGTTCATGAATAATGTTTTATTTTCATTTTGTGCGCATGTGTATGTGAGTGAGAGAGAGGGGAGGGAGGACAGAAACTGGAAAGGGGGTGTGTGGGAAGACAGGCCGACAGAGACGGGAGGAAAGGAAAAAGAATGCTAAAGAGAAGGGGTAGCGAAGGGAAAGGAACAGAGATGGAAGGGGAGAGAGATGGAACAGAAGGGTAGAAACAGAGAGGATAAGAGATGGGGAGAAAGAGGGGGCGGGGAGGGATGAACAGAGACAGGGAGGGAGGGAGAGGGTGGGGTTGCTCATGTGTGAATGCTGTAATTTAGTGTTTTATTTCTGTTCTGCTGGCACAGCTCTTCCTAAATGTATACATTTTCTACAGGATGAGTTGGATGACACTGCACAGGTGTGGAATGCATACAACATCAGGCCATCAAGAAACCTGAACGTCCCCAGCGGTCGGCCTAATGTGATGCATGCTGTTCCTGAACTTTACCGAACAACAGATTTTCTCTCCCCTGTTGAAGATGAACACATTCAACTGTGCAAAAATGAATGTGTCTTTCGGCTGGCTGTACCATGTAATCCAGATATTTATGAACTCTGTATCATCTTTATGGCTGAGTCCCATCTTGCTCCACCAACAGATCCGTATCAGGCTGTGAACTTGTATTTGCACCTAAGAGAGGCCATCACTGCATCTCTCTAAACCACCCGACCCTCTCCACAGGATGGACACTTATTCCACTGCAGTGCGCCTCCCCCTGACCCTATCCAGAGAATGGACACTAAATTGTTGTGAACCTCCTGTTATTTTGTGTGTTGTTAAATCTCTAGTGTTCCTTTTAAAAATACACAGGGATATTGGTTATTTACTGCACTGCTTTGTTTCTGTTATTTCGCAATCCTTACGGTGATGCTATTTACTGAATTTACTTTTTGACCTGAAGGTCGTGTGTGCAAAGAGCTGTTAAATAAAAGTAGCCATGTGAAAGAACTTAACTATGTTCAGAACAAAGTTGTTGAAACATTGAGAAACACAGAAGCACAAGGTTACTTTAAGATTTACTTTAATTATTCTTCACTTCCATGAATTAATGAACATTAACGTGATTCTTTAAAGTCAACAATTCCTGAAAAATTAAACCGGTGTTGGACAACTCGTTCTGAATGCTTGGTTAGAGTAAACAGATGGACCTGTAAGCAGTCATTTTCAAAACAACATTTTCACTTTCAACAACAAAAAAAAACCACCCTCATAAGACTCTGCTGAAGCATTTACTATTCAGTAACACAGGTGTAACTATGGAAGCAGATAGTTACCATAATCCAAATAAAAATGCAATAGCAGAAATGCTTTTAAATTTTAAGAACGAAGCTGCATTATTGGACTCATAATTAAAATGGTTAATAAGTCATTCAATCTGCATTTTCATTTTCTTCTTCAAGACTGCTCATTCTTGTACTTAATTCAAATGAAAAAGGAAAATACATTTGAGATTTAATTTTCAAAACATGCACCAGCAAAGAGTTACCAAAATTCAATATGAAATGTAAAATTCAAAAATGAAAAAGCAATAGCAGAATGCTTTTTCATTTTAAGAACAAAACTGCATTAGTTGACTCATAATTAAAATCATTAATAAATATTGCTATATGCATTTTCATTTTCTTATTCGTGTCGCACCTTTTATGACACAATCAAAAAGAAAACTGAGAGCATTGCTTTTTAATTTTCGTGGTCCTGCCCTGCACAAGAGTTACAACTCCAAAACAAAATCGCAATCTCAAAGTAAGCGCGCGGCGCAGGAAAGTGACGTCAGCAGCTCGCGACAGAAAGCACAACAATATATTGCAATATTGATTTTTTTTTTCACCCACCCCTAGTTGATAAGTGTATGAATAATTGTGTGAATGTTATCGTGGCAGCTGGGGAAACCCTGCTAGATGAATCCATGACGGTCTCCATGTGGTCCAGCAGCACAGCCTCACTGAACCACACGGGATTGGACGGGATGTCTGTGTGAAATGCAGTCTCAACAACTCTTGGTACTGTCTATAAAAAAAAGAGGAGAGGAAATCAGAGTCAACTTAGGATAAGTGTTCATTTTTAAAATAAAAAGTTGCACTGTTTGACAAATACACGATTGGGGGGGGGGGGGGAAAGAGGGATGAACAGGTTACCTCAACCTCCTGTCCAACAAGAGTCCATTCAGGAGCAGGTCCATACACTGGCATGTAGACAGGACCTGTCACAACCACTCTGGGAGACACCCTGGGCGATGATTGGTTGTGGCACAACACCCCTGATCTAGGTGAAGGGGGTGCGAGCTGATGGAGCATGCAGCATGCAGACGCTCCACCAAAATCAGTCCTGAGGTGCACCTAAACAGAAAACAACATGTTAACACATATTTGTCTTATCAAATGAAGAGCAAGTAAGGCTGAAGAAGGCAAAACTTATACCATCATAACACCACCATGTACAGCTGACGAAGGGGGAGGTGATCGGCCATATACACAAATGTTAAACCTGGAAGAAGTGTCACATAATCAATTATGTAATCACACAATTCTAAGAAATATCTGTTAGCACAGTGTCACTGAAGAGAAAAAAATACAACAAAAATATGTATTTTACACACCCATGCGTGCAGCAACACGATGATATACTTGACGTAGCGCTGTTTGTAGTTCTGGCTTGACAGTCAGGCGAGGTGGAAAGTCAAGCACAAACACCTACAAAATAGTTGTATAAAAAACAAAAAAAACAAACAAACATAAAAATGCAAAATAAATTCATGAATATTCTTGTTATTGAACTATGGATCATGGAATTACTTGATATTGATAAAACAAAGTGGCGATGACATTCATGTGTTCAAATTTGTTTGTCACAGCAGATAAACAAACCTTGGGCCAGCGGTCCAACACAGTTGCCAGTAGCGCAGCAAAATCCTGGGCGGAGTCTGTTACAATCTTACAACCTTCTTGTCTGGTTGCTGGGCCTTAAGAACGAACTTGCACTGTTTTGTCAGTCAGGAGCAAAACGGGCCATCTTCGCACCCAGGTCGCTGACCAGTACCGCGCCCTGTGTAAATTGACAAAAAAGAAAAATCTAAATATGTTTTTGTAAGATTTATTTGGAATACAACATAACAACACAGGCAGAACATGAAATCATGAACGTGGAAGTACTCACGACGTTCAAAGTCCCTCCGAGGTGGAAAAGGTGTCCAATCCCGTTTTTGCTCCAGGCGTCGTTTCATGGCCAGAGAGCGACGGAATGCCTTGGTGTTCGGCATCTGAACAATGAAATGAAAGATTGTGTAATTTTCAATGAAGGACAATGATAACACAAGTTTACAGAAAAAAGTGATGTTTTCTCACACACGACATCAAAACACAGAAAGGTTTCTGTACCTTTGCAGCTGGAGACGATGAGCTTAAATCAATGAAGCAAAAGAAAATGTGTATGTGTACTCTTGGACCCTAACCCTAATGCCATACAAGTCTATGGGGTGAAATTTCAACTTTGTCCTAGAGACATGGGGCCACTTGCTTTTTCATCAGGAGCCCCCAAGAAGCACCCACGCCAAATTTGGGGCTTCTAGTACTTGAGGAACCCCGAAACCCTAACCCTAATTTCAGCTAACCCTAACCCTAACCCTAGTTTCAGCCTTATTGTTAACCCTAATTCAATGCAAGTTTATGGGGTGAATTTTCAACTATGTCCTAGAGACTTGGGGCCACTTGCTTTTTCATCAGGAGCCCCCAAGAAGCGCCCACGCCAAATTTGGGGCTTCTAGTACTTGAGGAACCCCAAAACCCTAACCCGAATTTCAGCTAAGCCTAACCCTAACCCTAGTTTCAGCCTTATTGTTAACCCTAATTCAATGCAAGTCTATGGGGTGAATTTTCAACTTTGTCCTAGAGACATGGGGCCACTTGCTTTTTCATCAGGAGCCCCCAAGAAGCGCCCACGCTAGATTTGGGGCTTCTAGCCAATGAGGAAAAATTTGGAGCAGACACTTAAGGCACTTAAGATCCTCAAAGGACTGTTGCCACTCACTAGACCAAACAAATGGTTTCAATGGACTGGTTAATTCTTCTCTCGTGGCCGGCAGCTCCACTGCCTTGGTGCTGGAGACGCCCGCTCAGGGGCGCCGCCAGGAATTTTGGGCCCCCTTCAAAAAAACAAAAACAAATGGGCCTCCTGTGCGCAGCGCTTGTCAAAAGCACATCACTCAAAAAATACAGTATAGTTCAATAATAGTGCTTGAGTCCATCTTTGACAGTGTCAATGTATTTTTATTGTGAATTCGCCACAAAGCAAACTCTTAACATTTATGAATGATTCATGAAAAAAACACTTGATGTCTCTCGGACAAAGTTGAGCTTTGACCTTCATAGACTTGCACTGCATTAGGGTTTAGTGATAAGGCTGGAATTAGAGTGAGGGTTTCGGGGTTCCTCATGGGCTAGAAGCCCCAAATTTGGCATGGGTGTGTCCTGGAGGATCCTGATGAACCTGAAAGTGGCCCCATGTCTCTGGGACAAATTTGACCTTTGACCTCCATGGACTTGCATTGAATTAGGGTTAACGATAAGGCTGAAACTAGGGTTAGGGTTTTGGGGTTCCTCAAGAACTAGAAGCCCCAAATTTGGCGTGTGCGCTTCTTGGGGGCTGCTGATGAAAAAGCAAGTGGCCCCATGTCTCTAGGACAAAGTTGACCTTTGACCCTCATAGACTTGTCATTAGGGTTAGCGATAAGGCTGGAATTAGAGTGAGGGTTTCGGGGTTCCTCATGGGCTAGAAGCCCCAAATTTGGCATGGGTGTGTCCTGGAGGATCCTGATGAACCTGAAAGTGGCCCAATGTCTCTGGGACAAATTTGACCTTTGACCTCCATGGACTTGCATTGAATTAGGGTTAACGATAAGGCTGAAACTAGGGTTAGGGTTTTGGGGTTCCTCAAGAACTAGAAGCCCCAAATTTGGCGTGTGCGCTTCTTGGGGGCTGCTGATGAAAAAGCAAGTGGCCCCATGTCTCTAGGACAAAGTTGACCTTTGACCCTCATAGACTTGTCATTAGGGTTAGCGATAAGGCTGGAATTAGAGTGAGGGTTTCGGGGTTCCTCATGGGCTAGAAGCCCCAAATTTGGCATGGGTGTGTCCTGGAGGATCCTGATGAACCTGAAAGTGGCCCCATGTCTCTGGGACAAATTTGACCTTTGACCTCCATGGACTTGCATTGAATTAGGGTTAACGATAAGGCTGAAACTAGGGTTAGGGTTTTGGGGTTCCTCAAGAACTAGAAGCCCCAAATTTGGCGTGTGCGCTTCTTGGGGGCTGCTGATGAAAAAGCAAGTGGCCCCATGTCTCTAGGACAAAGTTGACCTTTGACCCTCATAGACTTGTCATTAGGGTTAGCGATAAGGCTGGAATTAGAGTGAGCGTTTTGGGGTTCCTCATGGGCTAGAAGCCCCAAATTTGGCGTGGGTGGTCTCCTGAAGGATCCTGATGAACCTGAAAGTGGCCCCATGTCTCTCAGACAAAGTTGACCTTGGACCCTCATAGACTTGTGTGGCATTAGGGCTATCGATATGCGATACAAACCTGGTGAGTTTAAGACTTAGTGACTCTACGTACATGAATGTATGGGGTACCCCGTCCTTACTTTGTTCCAACCTTCCCTCCACAAACCTGGCTGTCCAGTGCAGAAGTCAAAGTGAGAGAGAGAACAAAGAAGGAGGAGGGCCTGTGACGCCACTGCTGATTGGCTCGTTGGTTGGTTGAATGAGCCAATTCTAGAGCTCCCCTCGGTGTCCACACGCTGCAAAATATATCTAAGAAACAAACACTTAAATTGAGAAAGAACAGGCTAGAAACAAGTCTAATTATCTGCCAATGCAGTAAGATATTTAGACTTGGTAAGATTTCTTAAAATAAGACGATATATCTAGGCATTTGAAGAATGGAAAAACTCTTGAAATAAACAGTAAAGCACTCATTCCAAGGACTGTACTAAGTCAAATAAACTTGATTCTAGCTTCTCAATTCTTTTTTCACGTTTGCTTCTTTCTTAATTTGAATGAAAAGATCTTAAAACCAGACCTACTAACAGTGCAATTCTTCTTAATTTAAGTGTTCACAATATGAGCTTTTTTTTTCTCAAAATGAGACAAAGCATCCACCCCCCCCCCTACGCCCACTCCCCCCTAAAAAAAAATAATTCAGCAAACAGAATTAATATTGACAACTATTTATTCACTTAAATTGCTGACAGTGCCTTCACTGCCTTGTAATAAAAACGTCACTAAGGCATTGCATCTTAAAACAATCTCAAGCAATCATTTCTAGAACGCAAGTAACAATTGTTACAATATTCACCGTCATCATTATTGAATATTGATTCAGATTCCCTGACACTCAGTTACACAAAAAAAACAAAAACAGTATGGGGACAGCATATAGTGTTGTGTTCCTATCACCACTGATAACATGTTTAGGGGAGTGTATCACTACCTATGCCTAGTACACAGCTCTACTCCCCAATAAAATCTTTCCATTCTGCCATGGTCTTTTTTGTATGAGGCTGTGGTGTCTCACTCATGGATAGTGTCCTGTAGCACTTCTGTCTGAATGACAGAGAGAAGGGTTGCCACACACTTTTGGATATGTGAGGTGCAGGGCATAGTAGTAATCCATCAGATGAAGCAGACCGTCACTCAAGTCTTCCTTGGCAAGCGTGGTGGCGGGAGTGGCTCCAAGACAGATGAGACAGCGGGTCCCATCAAACAGCAACACAGGGATGCAGAAAGACCTCTTCTGCGAGTACATTGTGGGATCTTCTGTTGGCTAAAGAAAAAGAAGAAGGAAACGCCACATCCATGCATGGAACTATGAAGTGTTGAATGTGAGAAAATGCGAACAAACTTTCACCTGAATGACATGAAGCAGTGCCTCACTGGCATGTCCCAGTTTCTTCGGTGGTGGACTTGGTGAAGGAAAGAGTGTGGGGAGTGCCCTGAGCAGTGCGATGGAATATTCCACTGGAATAGAACAAATCAACTTTGAGTTCAAAGTTAGTCTTCCTAAAAATGAGTCTTATTAGGTTTGTGTTGATCACAAAAAAATCTTATTTTTTCAGCATGAAGAGTATTACCATTCTGCATCTATTCATTCAGCGCAACATAAACCATCCTATGTCCCAGGAAACAGCTACACAGTCAATTAGAGACACAGCAAAATGACTCTACTGAACTACAACCAGCGTTATGCGTGGCTTCATCACTTCATTTTTTTTCCAAACACCATAAAATTACACATTGGTGCAGAAGTCTTCCCATCTCTTTTTTTAGTTCATCAATGAATTTTCTGTTGCCCTTATCCAGAATGCGCCGCAGCTCATTCATCGCCTATAATGCAAGTCAGTGTTAAAATCTGCAAAAATGCTTGCTTTTCATCATAAACCAAAACAAGTTAATCACTTACATGATAAAGATCCTTGACACATGGATATGCATCCAGGATCTTTGTTGGCCTTGTCCTGTTCTTTCAGAACATCACTATCGATGAAGGATCTTCTTGCTTGAAACTGCAGGTCAAGAATTTGGGAGACAGCATCTTGGTTGGGTTTTGGTTTCTTGTACAGCTCCTGCAGGGTCTGATAATGTCTGGCCTGTGCTGTCAGACCATCTTTGGCTGATGAAATGGAGGAGACAAATCAGTAAATCAGTCAAATGGATGAAATTGTTGGAGCATCAAAATATATCAAATGACAATTCAAATGTAAAAATGCCTGTGATATATCATGATATCCAAAACTATCATAACATTGCCTAGCTTTCATACATTATCATTATTATTAAAATGGACATGTTTCTACTTACGTGAAGTGTGGCCATTATCAGAACTGCGCCCTGGTGTGTGACACAAAATAATTGTTGATCCACCAATTGAGTCTGCATCATGATCTTCTTCTTGGTCACTTGCTGACAAGTCAATGCGATGTCTTTTCTTCTTGTGGCCCCTCTCTGGTGAATCTCTTGTGAAGATTCTTGTAAGTGCTCGCCTGTGGTAAATAAAATTTCACTCATTGAAAGAACAAATAAAGATGGAAAGTGAACATGCACAGATAAAAAAAAGTATCAGCCAAAAATAACCACACGCTTCAAAATCTTCACACTTTTTTCACAAAAAGTGCGCAAAATAATATAATCACTTACATGTTTCATTGTTTTGTCTTAATCCTTCAGCATGGGATAATACTCCACTAGTCTTTTAGCCATTGCAGTGACTTCATGCTTAGAAGGGTACCGGACCCCCTCTCCTTGCTGACTGGCTCTCAAGATAGAAATCATGCTGGTGACAGTGTTTCTCACCAGCCTGCATCTCAGCTCTTTGAACATGACACATTTCCCCTCACTGGCAGTGTGGGCCATCTGGAAGTAGTGCTTACGAGCTTGCTCCAACTCACTGTCTGTATAGAGGGTGGGCAATCTTTTTTAGCAACGGGCCACATGACAGACCTGCATCGAGTCGGCGGGCCACGGAAGGGGGGGTTGTAGGTAGGTACAGAATTCATAATTCAGTGCCTTGGAGCGAATAGCTTTGCCACTCAACTGGCCAAGAGACATGTGGCCTGTCCTTCTCCAATGCAAGCGGGTGGGAAAAGCACAGGAGTTGGTGTCTGCTCTTTTCTTAGAAGACAGCCTGCAATATGATGTTGGAAAGGAAGCAATTTTTCCTGCTTATGAGCTTGTTCCTGAGCCCTACCGGCAAAAATTTAGGAACCATAGAAAATCTAGTGGTCAAACCTTTGTCGAGTTTGCATAGGAGAAAAGCAACCTCTTTGATAAATGGTGTGCAGCTAATGATGTCAAAAATGACTTTGAGTCACTCCGTGAGCTCGTTCTTTTAGAAGATTTTAAAGACTCTTTGCCAGAGAAGGTGGTAATGTTCTTGAATGAACAGAAAGTGTCGTCATTGTCCAAGGCTGCTGTCCTCGCAGATGAGTTTGTGTTGACCCACAAAAATGTCATCTCATCTTCCCCCCCGATCGGACAGGCCTTCTGCTTCTCGTCCCACAAGAGCCGAGTCTAGCCACCTCCCCCTTGAAAAGGCTAGAGGGAAGGGATTTCTGGTTTGGCCATAAAGTGGTAGACTGCGCAACACCAGGGCTCTCGACCGTCTAGGGTAAAAAGTCCCCGAAAACTTGAATAACTATTGTCAGATATCATATTAACTACAAAGTGATCAGGGGAACGTTGGAATGGGAAGGAAAACTCGATTCAACCAAAACAGAAACACGGTAACAGACAATATGGCGGAACTACCAGCTAGCTCATAAACAGAGGGAGATGGCGAAACGAACTCCTCGTGACTAACGACGCGGAAAAGGGCTCGGACATAAAAATTATTAGCAAGGAGATACGGGATTTAAAAACGGAATCAAAAGAAGTCCTTCGCACGTTTGGAGAAACACTGAGGAACGACGTGGAAAAAGACTTGGACGACTTCAAACACAAAATAAATCAACAACTTGCGAAAGTCGTCACTGAACAGGAGCTCCAGACCGGCAAGATCAACGAGGCTGAGTCGCGGATTGAAAAGCTAGAACGTTGGGCACAGGAAGCTAATGACGCTCTGGTCATATCACTGAGAGAACAAAAAGCTCTTCAGGACAAGTTAACTGACCTGGAGTCCAGGCCGAGGAGAAACAACCTACGTATCTATGGAGTCACTGAAGGAGAGGAGGGAGAATCTGTGGCCAAGTTTGTGGAAGACCTGCTGAAAAGCGAACTGCACCTGCCAGCACATTTTAATTTCCAAATTCAGAGAGCACACCGCTCATTTGCACAGAAGCCAGCGGACGGTGCCCAACCGAGACCAATCATTGTTAACTTTCTGGAATTTACTACCAAAGAGAGGGTCCTGAGAGAGCTATGGACAAAGAAAATAGAACTGGGGAATAAAGTACCGTCATTCCATCACGATTACGCGACAGAGATGGTCCAAAAGAGAAAGGAGTACAACACTGCTAAAAGAATCCTGAAGGAGAAGGGCATCCGCTTCCAGACGCCATTCACCAAGATGAGGACCCACTGGGATACGGGAACTCGAACCTACAACAGCGCAGAGGAGGTAAAGGAGGAATTGGCGAGACGCGGCCTGGCGGAGAAGACGGCGGTGGGGACGGCTGCGGAGGGGCCTGCGGCACTCGGTGCCCCGCACTACGACGGAGTGGCAGTGCAAGGAGGGATCCTGGAGGGGCTACGCATCAGCAGCGACACGAGCCAGAGAAAAGCTACAAGAGTTTCAAAGATTCTTTGATTAAATTCAGAGAATAAAGGGAAGAAAGCTGGTAGGGATGTTCTAGTATGACCGGTGTTTTTGAGTTGACAAATTATTAAAATTGAATTCCCATGTTAATAGAAAAGAGACTGTGGGAAGTCCGGGTCGCTCCTTTTTTTCTAACGTTGGACTCATTTAGAACGACTAAAATACTCATTGCAGGTTCAAGTGTCATTTCTAAGTTAGGTTAGATTTTTGACTGCCTTCACGCGGGCCGGACAGAGACACGCTGTAGTTTGGCCATGCCTGATCTACAGGAAACACATCTCTCTCAACAAGAGCACGACACACTGAAAAGATTTGGATATAGAAATGTTTTTTTTGGCTTGTTCAGGAAAGGCCCAAAGAGAGGTGTCACAATATTAATCTCTAATTCTATCAGTTTTGAAGTTGTTAAAAAAATAAATGACAAAGAAGGGAGATATGTAATAGTCAAAGGGAAATTGGATGATAACTCAGTTACTTTGGTCCAGGGTTGGACAAGTGCTTTTTGAAATCACTGTTTGAGATCATAGCTGTGGAAAGTGAAGGAATCCTAATATGTGCAGGGGATTTCAACATGATTTAAAAGCTAAACTCGACACAACTAATGGAAACAGAAGTCAGACCCGCCTGTCGAAACTTGTCAACGTCTCTCTAGCCGAACTAGGGATGTTTGATGTTTGGAGGAACCTCCACCCGTTACAGAGGACTATTTTTTTTATTAACATTACAGACAGATACAGAATAGAGGAATGTAAAATAGGAATGACTGACTTGTACTGACACAGTATTAATTACCTTATTATTTGTCTAAATAAGAGGAAGAAAAACACACTTTGGAGATTAAATGTGTGTATGCTAAATAATCCAAAAACACTGGAGGAGGTTAAGAAAGAGATTAAATGCTCTATGGAGGAGAACATAGATAGTCCAGTAGACACTTCCATACTGTGGGACACAATTAAAGCTGTGATGAGAGGGAGGTTAATAGCGAGGGCAGTCTATCAAAAAAAGACTAGATGTGGCGAGGGGGAGGGTCTGGTGGAGGTGGAGACAATTCTGAGTGGGTATAAAGGTGGGTATAAAGGAAAATTGGGGGGGGGAGGGCGGTTGCCTGACAACGCCACCTGGGGAGTTGCACCCCAGGAAATAAACTATAATAAAATTCCACGGGCTACACAGGTTCGTTACGCTTTGAAATTTAAGAGGACGAGACGGACTTCCAATGAAACAGCTTTATTTGACAACAATTTAAAATAGACCAGGTTTAGCTGCATGAGTGTCAAGGAAATAAGTACCATACCAAAAAGACTGTTCAACATAAGAAAATAAGGTGAACAGGGCCAAAGAAACCAAAGAAAACTCAAAAAAGGGAATAAACAAAGCTAAGGGAATCACTACAAACCAAAATTCACGCTACGCCAACTCCTGTCCTAAAGAAAAGAGAACAAAATTAACATACTAATACCTTGAGACACCCAGGCAAGCGTTAAACATTTAGAACGAAAGGAAAACTTTTATTTATTCTTCGCGCGCGCACACACACACACACACACACACACACACACACACACACACACACACACACACACACACACACACACACACACACACACACACACACAGGACCAAAACCCAAAACAAAAAGGTAACGATCACTAGGGAACAAGATATTAATGAACTAAAAAAGGAAATCAAACTATAACAAAATCGCTACTCAATAGAAAACCCAAAGTTTCACCAAAATTTCACAACAAAACAAAGAAAAGAAAACCAACCAAAGAAAGTGGTTACGCTAACAAAAGAAACAGACAAACTGAATTGTCTAAACCAAATAAACCAAAATCAAAGGAAAAGTGTCCGCGTTGTGGTGGTGACACCGCTGTTACCCGGCTAGACTGGTGCGGCAATTGATTGCGAGGACATCGCCGCCGCAACAGTAACAGAGGGGAATGGAGAAAACAGAGGAAGACGGAGCGACTGCACCCAGGCAGGGGGTTGAGACCAGCGTCCTTCCAGTACCCGTCTCGGCGCACCGGTGTTCAACTGCAAGGCAGCCTCCCCGCCGAGCGCCAGAGGAGGAGGGGGTGCCGGGGGGGCCTGCGGTGAATGCACAACGATCACGCACACACAGCGCCACCTCCCGATGAACGGGCACCCGCCAGGGTTCCTCCTCCGGCTGTGCTTATGGCCCAGCCCGCTCTGGGATTGCTAGCCGAAATGCTAAGAACTGCGAAGGACAGAGTTCTCAGCGTGGACACGCCAGAGGACAGAGTGCTGACTCCAGCCTGCGCTTGTTTTTAAAAGAGCTGCTTTCACTCTGCACTCTGGCGCAGGTGTAATCAGTGCGTTTACATGCAGAGCTTAATCGGACTAAGCAATAATTCGGTTTTCTCATCCAATCAGAGTTCTCACCTTGTACCCCTATACATGCAGCTGAGAAATTTGAATTACTGACGGGAACGTGTCCTCCTCCCAACAGTAGGGGGTGGAGTGAGCCTTTTCAGCTGGTCAGCTGCTTTCGGTTGACATATTACATCATTATGATATAGAATGATAGTTCATAATGTACGTGTTACTTGCTTTGCAGATAAGCTGTACCCTATTTCTTGTGCTCATGGTTATCTTAAAAGATAACCATGAGACAAGAACATTGTTTACTGTTGGAGGGCTACAACAACACAATGTCTTTGATGCTACGCTTTGTGCCGTCGCCACAGACCCGAAACTCTCGTTCTTGTTGGATGCGGGTTCTGCGCAGACTGGTGGGAGAGTTTGTGTACAGGTTTTGCAAAGGAACGGTGTCTTCAGTTATACACACGCTCATTAAAGTGCCGACCGTGGAGGAAGCTTGTGCCGCTGCACCCCGTTTCCAGCAGAATAACAGCGAAATTATCAAAATAAAAACAAATCAGAAAAACATGTCTTTGCTGTGCTTTTATTTACAAAGTTGAAATTCTTCTAACTTATAAAAAATGTGAACGAAAAGGTAGAAATATAAATACGAAGGAATACGTATTTGTTCAGGGCTGCGCAAAGCCGGAGCCCTGCATTTGCTGCGCTACCCTTTTAAAAAAGGTCTCTGTTGTGTGTTATTTTAATATGTCCATCTCTTTTAGAAGAGAAAGCATCGCCCCGGTCTCATCCTCTCTCCAAATGTCAACATTCTTATTCGCGTTTGCTGGTTGTTTCGCGCCGTCTGTTTTGTTAGACGACGTAGTTGTGCGGTGGCGCGTGTGCACTTACGTTGTCCAGTTAATAGTCCGACTAAGGCGTATACATGGCCGAGAAATTAGAATTCCAATCGCATTATCTGGGTGTCTCAATCGGAGTTCTCCGATTCCAAATTCCGATCATAATCGGACTAAGACAATAATTCAAATTTCTCTAGTACCATGTAAACGCACTGAGGGACGCAAAGATTGCACTCTGGCGCAGGTGTGATTGATGACGCGAAGGTGGGGGCAAACCCACCTGCCACATAGAGAAGAAGGTTACAAGAAGCTGGTAAACCAATGAACAACTCTGGAACAGCAACACAAAAGCAATAAGGACGATACAGTGTCACAACAAATAATCGGTGTCAGAAGGGAAATAGACGATGTCTTGAGGCTAGATGTTGAGAAAAAGCTGAAATTCATTAAACAGACCCACTATGAATCAGGCTGCAAATCAACCAAATATTTAGCAAGAGGAATAAAGGCCCAGCAAGCTTCTCATGCAATATGTAAAATTAGAGACCCATTAACGAAACAGCTACTACTTGAACCTGAAGAAATAGAGAGGGTTTTTAAAGATTACTATGAAAATCTATATACCCAACCCACGGCTAAAGAAGATTGTGAGATGAAAGAATTCCTTGACTCATTGGACCTACCAGCCATTGGAGATGAGCAAAATAGAAAACTCATTTCCAGTATAACCAAAAAAGAAATAGATGCTGCCATTAGCAGGCTTAAAATCAACCAAAGCGCCAGGTAGTGATGGGTTTCCTAGTGAGTGGTATAAAACATTTGGAGAAGAATTAACCCGATACTCCTAAATTATTTTAATCTGACTCTGACAGAGGGCAAACGGCCTCCCTCATGGAAAGAGGCTGTCATTCCAGTTATTCCAAAAGAAGGGAAAAATAAGGAACTTTGTGAATCGTATAGGCCCATTTCAATCTTAAATGTTGACTAGAAGATCTTTACTTCAATCATCTCAAAAAGACTTGAAAGTTTTATGCCGGACTTGATAGATGAGGATCAGTCAGGTTTTATAACAGGTAGGCAGACTCAAGATAACATTAGACGGGACCGTCTAGGGCTGGACGATAGTTCGATAACGATATATATCGATCGATAGACGTGTGCTGCGATAGGAAAAAAAGGGGTCGATAAAAAGTTTGATAGAAAAAGTTTCACTTCCTTTTTCATCATAGCCAATCATGTAGCTTAATATTACGGTCATTTCTTCATCTTCTTCAATCGCAAACGCAGACCCAGCGGCTCCACGTCATCGGAGGAATCCGCTGCCAGCGCCAGCACCAAGCAAGTAAAGCAGACCAAACTGGACTTCTTGCAGTAAATACGACAAAGCGTCCAAGCGCCATAAGGACATCACCCATGTAGTAACATGCTTCATAGCGAGGGATATGCTGCACATAACCACCGTTGAAAAGCTTGGCTTCAAACAGCTTCTCGCCACTCTTGACCCGCGATATGAAGTTCCAGACTGCAAGTATTTTTCAAACACAGCTCTTCCTCGTCTGTACAACAAGTGCAGGGAATCAGTGCAAAACGAGCTGTTAACCGCCACAACTTCAGACCTCTGGTCGAGTTGCACGTTCGAGCCCTATCTCAGCCTATTTTTTTTTAAATAAATAACTAAATAAATAATAATAATAATAATAATAATAATAATAATAATAATAATAATAATAATAATATTAAAAAAAACAAAAAAACAATTCAGTTGTGTTTAAAAAAGGTGGTTGAATAAAAGTTTGAATTTGAATTCAGTGCTCGTGTGTTCTTTATTAAAAGTCTGTCATGAAGTAATAGTATAAAACATCCAGCGCTGCAATTAAAATATGTTTTCAATTTTTTTGATAATTATCGATATCGATCAATATGACTTTTTTTTTATATCGATATGCTTTTTTTCTATATCGTCCAGCCCTAGGACTGTCCTATACATAATAGATCAGCTCCAAAAGTTGTTACTGGTGAGCCTTGACTGTGTGAATTGGAGATTTCTGTATCAAGTTCTTGGGAAACTAGGGTTCCAAGAAAAGTTAAAACAGTGTATTCAAGGTCTCTACCAAGAACCTACGGCAAGGGGGAGGGTCTGGCGGAGGTGGAGACAATTCTGATGGTGGGTATAAAGGAAAATGGGAGGAGGGGGGGTTGCCTGACAACGCCACCTGGGGAGTTGCACCCTAGGAAATAAACTATAATAAAATTCCTCGGGCTACACAGGTTCGTTACGCTTTGAAATTTAAGGGGACGAGATGGACTTCCAATCAGTCAGCTTTTTTAACAGGTAGGCAGACTCAAGAAGACATTAGACGGGTCCTATACATAATAGATCAGATCCAAAAGCAGGGCCTGCGAGCTGTTACTGGTGAGCCTTGGCTGTGTGAATTGGAGATTTCTGTATCAAGTTCTTGGGAAACTGGGGTTCCAAGAAAAGTTAATACAGTGTATTCAAGGTCTCTACCAAGAACCTACGGCAAGGATAAAGATTAATGGTACTCGTCAAGGATGTTGCCTTAGCGCTACATTGTTTGCTATGTTCATTGAGCTGCTGGCACAAATGATCAGACAAAGTAACAATCTAAAAGGAATACATATAGGAGAGCAGGGACATCTAACAGGGCTTTTTGCTGATGATATTATTTTGGTTCTCCAAGACCCGGACAGAACATTACCTCATTTGATGTTGATAATAGAAACCTATGGTAAATACACAGGCAACAAGTTACATGTGTACATGCTGCCCTCAATATCAGGCACGATGGAAATAGATAGAGGCCGGCAGAGAAACGACTCTCACACTGGCATTAGTAGGAGACATAAGAACTAAATCAGCTCAACAAAGCCAAAATGAAATTATTAAGCACACACCGACTATCTGGAGTAAGATGGTAAAAGAAAACCATATGGAGGGAAACTACTAATGTGGCCTTCTCTTGATCCCAGATTTGAACCAGGAACCACAGACATTGAGTAGAGACGATGGTGGGATAGGAGTATAACTGCAGTATGCACACTCGTTCACAAGGGTTTTAAAAAGTTTTGGAGAGTTGAAAAAGGAATTTGGACGAGGAAACAAAGATTTCTTTCGATACATGCAATTAAGAGATTACTATGATAAAAGAATCAAACCAACATCATCTGGAGAGGGCAATATAGTGATAGATATTCTGATCGCAGCCTGTAAAAAGATGAAGAGAAAAATCATTTCGAAAATCTATCAGGGCCTTCAGAAACAGAACAGCAACAAACGCAGGATACATCAAAGCCAAATGGCAGAAAAAACTAAGCATGAAAATATCAGAGGAAGGTTGGCGTTCCATGTGGGATGCACAGCATTCATCCACAAGTTCAAAGAAGTGGTGAACAATTGTTTGGAAAAATTTGATCGGTTTCTTCATATAAAAAGTAAGGGTGTCAACGTCGCTTTATCGCCGACAATTTTTTTCATCGCGCGATTAACGCACACGGTGCTTTTTGAACCTTTGGCCGCTCCGTAGATTGTGGAAACGGGAAATGAATTGACTCACAGCACACAGTCATACGCTTGCAGCCGGCTTGTAAGCACAACAAAAAAAAAGAAAAAGACACTGAGCGTAGATGAGCACTAGGAAGGACTAACATGGATAAGGCGTCAATTGCAAATGGAAAGTTCCACTTCAAAATCCTGCAAGTTGGCAGTCTTGACAGGACAAAAGTGATATGCATTTACTGTAAAGCTGTATTTAGTTTCCACCGGAGTACGAGCAGT